>NW_021703782.1:61432357-61655340 GCF_005190385.1 Monodon monoceros
ATGGCCCCTGCCCTGAGGACACTCTCACTTATCACCATATGGGGAACCTGTGAACAGCTAACCAAATACCAAAGGAAATAACCAGACATAGGATCTTTCATAGCTTTTAAATAACTACTTTTGCTCAAAGAAGCTAAAAAGAGCCCACTGCCTCTGATACGTGGTTCCTTTCGTCTTTGGTTGCAAAGGCTAGATCACTAAACAAACAGTATCTGTTTAATGCTGAAATCTATTAAAATTACATGGTGTTTTGTATTTGCCTACCGCTGACTTTAAAATGCCTTTGCCACAATTTACAATGGAAAAGGTCTAGAAAACATGGGACCGCATGGGAAACCAACACTTCATCATACTCTATCCCCTTTACCAAAGGAAATAAAACTGTAGCCATGATAATTATGCAATACAATGAAAACAATACAGAAAATCATGGAACGAAGAACAACTAAAGAGACTTTTTTAGGACAGTAATTTCCTCAACAATAACATGGGGATTTTTTCTTGAGTTAATTTGATTATGTGGTTTATAAATTCCAAACAATGTTTGGATTTCCCACTTTTGAGTTTTGAAATGATGTCATTATATTAAGTGAAAACAGCCAAGAAACATGCTTATGAGGACCCTAGAGACAAACTCTTTATAATCTAGAGTGCCTGAAAATTTTAGAATGATGGGGTCCAAAAGCATAGTTTAATTATTTCTCTCCTTTATTGTTTTTCTTATAGTCAACAAATACTTAATTGTATAGTCTATTGGACTAGTTTTATTATATGTTAGGAGAATTGTAAGAATTACTTTTAATGGCCTCTTCTTCTGTGAGGCTTACGGTTCAGAGAAAACTTTACCGCTTAGTATTGACCTATTGAATCATTTTGGAAAAAACTGTGATTTTTCTGCTTCCTTTAAAATTGGCGTGACAAACAGTCCACGTAGACAGAAATAAATTTTATTAAGCAGCGTTTACTAAAGGGATGTACTTTGCTCAGGTTAGTCCAATGTGAGCAGCAGCATCTTGTCTACAATATTCAGACCGAGTACACCAGGTTTGCTCCTTTTCTATAGCAATACCTGGAGGGATGTTTTAGCTCAGGAAGTATTCAACTTTCTATATGAAATGAGAACGACATTCACTGACCTCAGTGTAACTATGCCCTACGTTGCATCACGGAGTTCTGATTACATATTTCCAGTCTCTCATCCCTCAAACTCCAGCTGAACTCGTTGAAGGCTGCAGCGAGTTCTTACATCATTGGAGCAAAATTAATATCTCCCTATCCTCCTGGGATTTACTAATTATGTTATTTCTTCATAGATATACCCTCCAGTGCAGACACTTCAAAATGATATTCAGAGGAGCAAGCTCTCAACTTAATGAAGAAGGAGGCAGCTTCAGTTCCAGTTCAATCCTGGGAATCCTTTATCAATGACCCAGAAGCTCACACATCTCTGTTGCAACATTTTCTGCAAGAATTAAGTTCCTGGATTTTGAGTCATTCCCCCAAAAAAGATCATAAAAATTAGCTGGTTATTTATGCTTGTGGTTGTCCACTGTTTTTATTAGAAATACAATTTGAATTTTTTTAAATGTTATGGTACTTGGCTTCATATGCAATTTACATCAACATATCGATAAACAAATATTAAAATTGTCTAACAGTTTGTTTGGGGGAATGATATGTCTTCTAATTAACTCTTTGCTGTTCCCTTAAAAATTTCTTTTTTAATTTTTTAAAAAGTCATAATACTTTTGATCATTTTTATGTAGAGGCTCATTTGACCTCTGACTAGACTTCACAGGTCCTCTCCACCAGGTCACAGCTTCCTTCTCTTTCTCCTCTTGGCCACATTGGTATTTTGATCGGATTGGGGGTTTACACAGCACTGTATTACTTCTAATGGGTTATGAACCCTTTATAAAAAGGGACTGTGTCTCTGATCTCTTGTACATTCCCATATCTTCCCGATACCTCAGGTGTTTTACACAGAGGACAACCAAGCAGTGGTAGGCTTCTAAATTCTGGGCCCAAATTAAAAAATGCAGGTCTGGCTATGTTAGTTAACTGCTCACCAGCTCCTCCCCCATCTCTCTTGCTATCAGGCGCAAAACAGAGATTTGGAGATTTTATCTTCATTAAATACTTTTTCTTGTACTTCTAGTAAAAGCTAGAAGCCTTTACTATTACCCACTCTTTCTTAGAGAGTATAGAAAAGAGGGTCTCTTCCCAATAATAAGTTCATGCGGATTATCTCTTTGTCTCGTGAGACTTCTGAATCAAATGAGAGGGAAGAAGAAAGCTAATATTCATTGAGTATCTACTGTGTGGCAGATGTTGTTAATGTGAACACCTTATGAACGAGGAAAGTGAATCAGTTGGTGAGAGTAAGCAAACAAGGTCATGAACTAGTAAGTGGCAAACCAAATCTCTGACTTCATTGTCTCTGGTTTTTCCACTGCTGTCTCAAAAGAAATGGAAAGGGAAACTCAGATTTTGAAAAAGATTTTGGTTATGGTAACAATTAGCATTTTTGACCACTTACTATGTGCCTGGTATTGAGTAATATCTTTATATAAATTAACTAAATTTTAATAACCATCCTCCCTAAACTGTTTCTTCACCTCTAAGATGGAATGAGGAAGATGATGGGCTGCACTCTACGGTACTATCTGTTCCTCACGCCCCTTTTACAGGTGAAGGAAGAGAGAGGTCAGGTAACTTACCTGCCTGGGGTCACATAGCTAATGAGTGGAGGAGTTGGAATTAGAAAGCCGCTCGTCTGTTTCTGGGGTCCTTGTGCTCAACACTGTGCTCTACTTAACATTTGGGGACGGGGGGAAGTGGTGAGTAATGATGAATGTACTGTTAAAAGGGGGGTACCTTAAAAGAAGCACATAAGAAGATTTTTAATGTTGCAAATAAAATTCATTAGTCATTAGTGTTGACTATGTATGTAGTACTGATGTAGTAGTGATATCTTGGAGTCCTGTCATAATGTTAGTATTTGGGGATGACGAGTTGTCCTGTGTTACAGATTTGCTCTGGGAAGATTACTCACTCTTTGGCATGTACGCCGTGGCATAATTGAACCCCAGATATTCCTGATTCTGTATACTGCTCCAGCCCCTCACGTGGGGACCCACTGTACTACTGACTCTAGCAGAGACACTATCTTACAGTTTGGCCGAAAGGCTGTGTCCTGTGGTTCAGGATGTCAGGCAGAAGGATCACTGAACTTGGAGTAGACTTAAATTCTCATCCTGAACCACAAAGGGCTTCTTTTCAGAAAATGCTGATCACCAATTCCACTCTCAATTCCTCAACCACTTTGTCCCTTGTCTTCCTGTTACCTTCTATCTGATTCTGACTACAGCTGTAAAGGAGAAAATCCATTCAAGGGCGTAGAGGCAGGACGAAAGTGTGGCACAGCTCCAATAAAATATAAAAAACTATCTTAACTATTATTGTTACTATTACTTTTAATGTTAAAGTTATTCGTGTCTCAGCATAAAATATTCTGCGAGACTTTCCAGCCTTTATTGTTGGAATACAATAGGCTGATTATAAGCCACATGTCCTTACGTATGCCTACATAAATTGTGTGTCTAAAACCAGTTGCAGGAATGACATCTTTGATGATGCTCAGTCTTCATGTTTAGCTCAAACCGTCATCTGTATGTTTCTTTCTGAGTGATCTCTGTCAGGACTATGGTTTCTCTACCATTTAGATCTTGCCAATCCCCAGACTATCTTTAAGATTCTCTGAAAGCGCAATCCCTGAGAATTACATAACTTGTACCTGTCACTTCCTCAAGTACCTAGGACCTATGGCTTCACTGGCCTGAGTAGGAATCCCACTTCCTGACTGATTCAAGTTGGGACTTGAAATCTTCCATTTGGTATTGAGCCCTGATACAGAGTCAGTGCTTAAGTACCTGAGGAATAAATTGAATGAATGGCAATTTGCCTCTTTCCAATATGTTCCATAAAGTGTGTGGGAGTGGCTGCTCGTTACCAGGGAATGCTTTTTCTCTCTGAATTAGCGAAGTGGTGTCTGTGCACAAGGGCATCCCAAGAAAGATTGTGAAATATACATTTTCAGAACTGGATGATCTCAGAACTCACTTGGAGAGTAATTCAGCAATGTTTTGAAACAGAAGGAGCATCCTTCTTCCTCAGGACTTCTAGACCGTGATTCCCAGAAATATACATTTCCTTCCCATTGTTGACCTCTTAAGAAAATTTGTCTGCACAAATGCTCTCTCTGTGAGCGGACAGCTCCATGTATTGTCATTATACACACAAGCCAAGGAGGTGACTGTCTATGGCATGATGTCAAGGCTCTGCAATGAGTGCCTTGTTCAAAACCCTGCATCAGAATAAGTATTTTCATGTAAATATGCCTGGGAAGGGTGTGGCTTGAGCTACTTCTCGAAAGCAAGATTTCTTGAGAGATAAGCTTTAACAGAACAGAGGATAGAGAGTAGGTAGTAGCACACAGCAGCTAAAAGAAGGAGGCAGAATGAGGTATTATGAAGAGGGTGGCGGGGCTTTGCTGAAAATGAAGACAGCCATTTTCAAGGATAAAGTTCATCTGTGTAGCAGAGTAACCGGGGATGGAGTGACGAATGGGATGACTTGGGTACATATCCTGAGGTTCTCATTAAATAATTTTGTGACTCTAAGCACATTGCCTGACTTCTCTGGGCCTAAGTTTCCTCATCTATTAAACAACTGGGTTGGTAAGATGGTAACTTACATGCTTTTCACTCCACTCTCCTCTGATCTGACCTTGCACTCATAACCTTGGATAAAAATCTTAATCACATTTAATATCTTGGCTTCATCCTTGGTTTTCTTGTCCTGGTGGAAGTATGTCAGAGCATGGGCTTGGGGAGCCATTACTGGCATTGAATTAAAGGATCTGAGAAAGACACCGGAGAGAAAAATGTAGTCCACATCCCCTAGCTTGTAAGCAACAAGTTGGCCTCCCTGCCCTGACAAGTGGGATAGGAGATCTTTAATGAGTGGCCATATAATAGCCTTACAAGAAGCCCAAGAAATGTTTGATTCATTGAGCCAATGCAAACTTCAGTTGAATCACACCTTATTCCTGACTCAATCTCTTTTATCGCTGCTAAAATACATGGAGTAAATATGTAGGGTTGATGCTGTAAAACTATGGAGGGGAAGCTGGAGGCAAACACAGTAAGGCTGTAATTCCTTCCTATTTGTTGGGTTCCTTTTGTCCAGACTCACTGGTGTCAGGTGATACCAGATACATGAAGCAGAGAGCAACTGTTTCCTGTTCGGAAGGAGCTTCATTAGCAACAAAATTGAATGCACGTTTTCTCATGCTAAGCGGAGCACCCAGAACGAGAACTCTTCTCGACGTGGGGAATTTAAGTCATGGTCCTCTGTCATGGTTCCATGTTTATTCACCCAAACAGCCCATGTCTTCGTCAAACATAGGAAGCAGCAGCTCCTCCTTAGTGTGTGAAATCTACCAGTGGCCACATTTGGGGCAATCACCTAACTGATGTCTGCTTGACACAACAGCTTCATGGAAATACACGTACACTATTGCACGCTTATTTCTAGGATTTAACTTACTGCTGCCGAAGTCTTAGCTCCAAATGCAATTTAAAAGTTTCTCACGCCCAGATAAGAATTATGGAGCAGGGGTGATAGGGTAACTGCCGCCAAGACACTTGGGTTACAGCCATGCACAGCCAGGTCTGAAATCACAGAGCTGACTGGCTATGGGTTATGTTGCACTTCGTGAAAGAGTGTGATATAAGTGGCTGGGGAGTCATAGCTCATAACGATGTGGGCATTTGGGAAGGGGCCCTTCTTTTCACGTCAGGCCTCATGCTCCTGACCTACACTAAGCAGCTCTTAATATGTGTACATTTACAGAAGCACATGTGGGGGGTGCTGGGGAAATTCCAACCACTCGCTGTTTCTGCTGGACTGTGTCCCGTCTTTTCCTCAGTGGAGATCCACTTGGGCATTGGATGCTTTACATAGCAGGTGGTACACATATCGGCCTTCTTATTCTTTCTCCTTGACATCTTGGAAACTGCTTTCAATGATATTAAATCTGCATTTGTACACTATTTCAATTTTGTTTTATTCTCATCCATTGTATTGTTTTTCTCTCCAAATATATAGATTGTTGCTTCCTTCTCTCTCCTTTACCGAGTACTCTTCTCCTCAAAGTTATAGATACAGAATCTGCAAAAAATCCTGATCTTTTTGAGCATTTTTAGAACTGGGAGCATGTTTTGCGGGGGAATGCTCCGTCTACAAAAGCCTTAGAGCACTCCTTCATGCTAACTCTCCCCCTACTCCCACCACCCACATGACAAACACAAGATCTTAATCCTGGCATATATGGGTCTCCCTGACTGGTCCTTGGCCACCTCCTCGGTTACGTGCTACCTACAACCTGCCACTGTCCACTTAGCTCTAGCATCAAACTATTGTCCGTCTTCAAACAATCACATTTGTTTCACACAGCCGTACCTTGTGCCTTGACACACACTGTCTTCGAGGCCTGGCCTAACCCATCTGCCTTTGCCCGCCTGAGAAAACCCTCTTGATTCTTCAAGCCTCAACTCAAGGTCTCCTACTCTCTGAACTTTTTTTTTATGTATATAATTTATGTTAACCCTCTTATTTACTTATTTATTTTGGCTGCATTGGGTCTTCGTTGCAGTGCGCGGGCTTCTCATTGCGGGGGCTTCTCATTGTGGCGGTTTCTCTTGTTGCGGGGCATGGGTTCTAGGCATGGGCTTCAGTAGTTGTGGCACGTGGGCTCAGTAGTTGTGGCTCGCAGGCTTTAGATCACAGGCTCCGTAGTTGTGGCGCACGGGCTTTAGATCACAGGCTCAGTAGTTGTGGCGCACGGGCTTAGTTGCTCCGCAGCAAGTGGGATCTTCCCGGACCAGGGCTTGAACCCGTGTCCCCTGAATTGGCAGGCAGATTCTTAACCACTGCACCACCAGGGAAGCCCTGAACTTTACTAAACTCCCCAGAATGGGGAAGATCCAGGTGTTGCAGAACCCAATGGATAAACAGTTGCAGGGAGGGAGACTCTTTAAAAATAAAATAAAATAAACATTTGCTAAATTTCAGTTGAAATAGTCTACCTGTGCAACACTTACAGAAACATGATGAGTAGTGTCCCTCCGGAGCTTAGGATGGGTTCTATGCAAATGAGAGACCCTGACTCTTAAGCATCATTAATCTCAGAGTAAATTCACCCTGATAGACCTGGATACTTCCTTATTTTGTACATAGTGTTCTTTGTACTTACCTCAGTTACAGCATTTATCAAAGGAACAACGACTAATTACTTTTTAAATTTCCCAGTACAAAAATGTGATTAGGGACCATATAGAAGCCCAATACCCAACAAATGGGTTTTAACTGTTTTAACACCAAGGATATATTAGTCGAAAGTATAAAAATGCAGGAAATCTAGGTAAATTGAACTGCTGGGTTTTGTTGTAAAGATACCACCTCCTGGATGTCAAGATGGGAAATGAAGCATCACTGTAGTTGTCAGGAGAGGAACTGGGAGAAAAGTTCTGAAGTCTGGACAGCCCTGACACCTTGACTTTTGAAGCTGGTGTTCTGCCATGAACCTGGCTCACTGCCTCTTCATGTCTGCTTCTAGAATCCCTGCAACCCACCAGTGACCTTCCACAGGGTCTAAGTTCAAATCTCCCGTGAGGGAACCTGATTGCCTTAACCTAGATAGTTGCCATCTTCCTCTCCTTCTCCCAACCTGGCTGTAATGGGGCAAGTAGAAGAATCAATAATTTTGGAAAAATTTTCACCAATATCTGTAAAATCTGAACACATTCATTCATAAGATAGGACCCAGCACTCCCACTTGTAACTGTACACCTAACAGGAATGTGTACATCTCCTCACCAAAAGACTTGGACTGGGGCTTCCCTGGTGGCGCAGTGGTTGAGAGTCCGCCTGCCGATGCAGGGGGCACGGGTTCGCGCCCCGGTCCGGGAAGATCCCACATGCCGCGGAGCGGCTGGGCCCGAGAGCCATGGCCGCTAAGACTGCACGTCCAGAGCCTGTGCTCCGCAAAGGGAGAGGCCACGACAGTGAGAGGCCTGCGTACCGCAAAAAAAAAAAAAAAAAAAAAAGACTTGGACTAGAATGATCATTGTACCCTAGTGGTACTAACCCCCAAACGAAAACTAACCAAATACTCATCAACTGTTGATAGATAAATTACGATATAGTCATACAATAAAATACCAGACAGCAAAGAGAACAAGTATTTTACAAGTACGAATAGCAATATGGATAAATCTCACATATACAACGCTGAGCAAGGGAAGACAGACACAAAAGAATGCAGCCTGTATGGTTATGTATGGTTATGTTTATATAAAGTGCAAAAATAAAACATACAACACTGATCTATATGGCTAAAAGTCATGATAGTGGTTAACCTTGGGATGTGGATACTGATTAGAAATGAACAAGAGGGAAACTTCTAGGGTGTTAGTAAACATTGTATTTCTTGATCTGGGTGCTTGTTGCAAGGTTGTGTTCACCTTGTGGAAATCAATTGAGTGGCACACAAATGTACGCTTATCAGTATGTAAATTATAATTGAGTGGAAATTTTTTTTTTATGTATCCAGAATAAAGAAATTTTATAACTCAATAATAAAAAGACACATAATCCAATTTTACAATTGGTGAAGGACCTAAAGAATCTACACAGATATTTCTCCAAAGATACACAAATAGCCAGTAAGCACCAGGAGAAGTAGCTCAACATTATTAACCAACAAGGAAATGCATATCATAACCACGATTATATATGACTTCAAACTCACTAAGATGACTATTATAAACAAGAAAGATAATATCAAGTGTTAGGGAAAATATGGTGAAACTGGAATACTCATACACTGCTAGTTAGAACGTAAAACGGAGCAGCAGCTGTTGTAGGAAATAGCCTGGCAGTTCCTCAAACGCTTAAACGCTGAGTTACTACATAATCCAGCAACTCTTCTTCTAGATATATACCCAAGAGAAATTTTAAAAATCTATGCCCACACAATAACTTTTTGGAATGTTCACAGCAGGATAATCGTTAAAACGTGGAGACAACCCAAACGTCCATCGCCTGATGAAGAGATAAATAAAAAGGTAGCATATCCACACAATGAAATATTATTTGGCAATAAAACAAGCAAGCAAAAAACGAAGCACTGATGCATGCTGCAGCATGTATGAATCTTGAAAACATGATGCTAAATGAAAAAGCCAGTCACGAACGAACACATATTGTATGATTCCATTCATATGAAATGTCCAGAATGGGCAAGTCTATAGGGATGGTAAGTGGATTAATGGTTGCCTAGGTCTGAGGGGATGTGGATATTGAGAAGTGATAGTTAATGGGAGTGGGGTTTTTTCATGGATTAATAAAAAAATGTTCTAAAATTGATTGTGGTCATGGATGCATGACTCTGTGAATATACTATAAGCCACTGAATTGTACACTCTACATGGGTAAATTGTATGGTAAGTGCATTATATCTCAATAAAGTCTTTTAGAAATAAGTAGAAGTTGTAGTTCTCAGCAAAGATTTTTGTAAATATACAACAAACATTCTAAAAATTATATGGCAAGGCAAAGGAACTAAACAATTTGAAAAAGAAGTTTAAAATGGTAGAAATTACTCTATTTGATATTAAGACAACTTATAGCTATAGTAATCCATACAGCAAGGTATTGACAAAGGGATAGATGTACAGATCAATGGAACACAATAGAGAACCCGAACAGACCAACACAAGTACACCTAATTTTGATAAAGTTGCAAAAGTAATTCAACGGAGAAAGGATAGTCTCAGCAAATGATGTTGGAACAACTGGGTATCCAGAGGCAAAAAAAAGTCAACTTTCATACTGTATTCAAAATTTAATTCAAAATAATATGTAAAATTATAAAACTTTCAGAATACACAGGAGGACATCCAGGACCTAGGAATGGGTGAAGATTTATTAGACATGACATCAAAAGGACAATCCATGAAAGTAGACTTCATCAAAACTAAAACATTTTGCTCTGTGAAAGACCACCTTAAGAGGATGAAAATGCAAGCTACAGATAGGTAGAAAATATTTTAAAATTACATATACAACAAAGGCCTTATACCTAGAAGAGAGAACTCTCAAAACTCAACAATAAAGAATAGAAAATTCAATTAAAACATGGGCAAAAGACATGAACAGATACTTCACCAAAGTAATATGGATGGGAAGTAATCATGTGAAAAGATGTTTGGTATCATTAGCCACTACGGAGATGTTTGATATCATTAGCCACAAATTAAAACCTGAACAAGATACCATTATATATGCACTAGAACATTTCAGATTTTTTAAAAAAATAGTGATAATACCAAATGTGTCTCCTGGTGGGAATCTAAAATGTGTACAAACACTCTCAAAAATAGCTTGGTAGTTTCTTACAAAACTAAGTATGCACTTAGGACCCAGCAATCATACCCTTGAGCATTTATCACAGACAAATGAAAACGTATGGCCACATTAAAGCCTGTATACAAACGTTCTCAGCAGTTTTATTCATAGTGGCAAAAAACTAGAAACAACCCAAATGTACTTTAATGGGCAAATAGTAAAACAAACTCTAGTATATCCATACAATACAGGAGTACTCAGTGATAAAAAGGAATGAACTATCGATGCATTCAACAGCTTAAAGGAAACTCAAGGCACTACGTGTAGTAAAAAGAAAGTCAACCTCCAAAAGTTAATGTTTTATGATTCTGCTTATTTAACATTCTCAAAATGAAAAAAACAAAAAAACTATAGAGATGGATAACAGACTAGTGGTTGCCAGGGAACAGGGACTGGGGATGTGGAGAGGATGGGGATGGTGCATATTCAAAGAGGTAACATAGGGTTTTCCTTCACGTTGATGGAAGAGCTCTGGATCTGGATTGTGCTGGTGTTTATATGAATCTACCGATGGGATAAAACTGCATACAACAACACATACATGCAAATGAATGAAAGTTTAAAACTAGGGAAAACTGAATAAGGCCTGTAGTCTAGTTGGCCGTAATGTATCAACATCAATTTCCTGGTTTTGATATTGTTCTACATCTGTATAACAGGATGCCACTGGGGGAAGTTGAATGAAGGGTACACAGGACTATATACCATTTTTTGCGACTTCCTGAGTTGATAATTATTTTTAAAATGAAAAGTTAAAAAGAGAAGTTGTAATATCAAAATCTACAAATATTTTATTCATGTAAAACTAGAGTAAATAGTAAAACAAAGCTTATTTTGAATTAAAAAATATTGTAGCATGGAGGTATATATTTTCTTTGCTGTCTACCTTTTCATACCAACATGCTATCTTATTAAATTTCTCTTTTCACTATAAGAACAAAGAGACTTTAGAAATGTTTGAGACTTAGGAAAAAATACTATGTTAATCAATCTAAGTGTCTAAAATAATATTAAACTTTTGCATATGCTTTGTCTGCATGTTGTTCAAAATCACTTGGAAAGCCTTAATTAGAAAATTTAATGAATGGAGCACAAAAAGTACCTTATTTTTGCTTTTATTAAATTGTAGTTATTGAAAACTATGCTTGCAAACCAGAAAATGTTGAAATTTATTCCTATGCAATCAATCTAGGGGGAAGCTGAACAAATTAAACAATGAGAACCCTAATGGTGTACAGGATTTAATTTTGAAGTTTGATAATTGTATTTTGGAATATCTTGACATCTAGCCAATCTTTGATGGAGTAGAACTCCTATTATGATTTCATAAGTCTATTATCTATGTCAGAATGAAATGAAAGTGAGGAAGCCTACATTTTGCAACATCAAGTTTTCACAAGGGAATTAAAAGAATCATAAGTACAATTTATTTGATTATATTTTAAATAATTTTTATTAAATCAAGATGCACAGAATGGAGGCCATAAGACAGTACCTATGAAAATATTTCGGTTGAAATAGTTACACATTTCAGTACAAAAAATTATAACTGAAAATGTTTTTATTTAGCAAAATTTACCCTGAACTTCCTTGTATAGAAAACTTGCTTTTTCAATTAAAAATATTATGTGGTCTACCGGGTAGAGTCACTGCAAGTATCAAAAATTTCAAAGTTATTAACTATAAAATGCTACTTTGAAGGAGACTTCAAGCTATTTTTTTAAATATGGCCATATTAAAAAATAGAAATTAAAACACAGAAATTCTGTAGAATATTTCCATGGAAGGCATTTATCCTATAGTATGATTGAGAGTATTTTGATTAAAGTATGTTTCCTTCTCTGTTATAAGCCTACTACAATGTATGCTATGAAAAAATAAAAAATAAAACAAAACATGAGCCAAAAATGTTAAACAGCCAAGAAACATTCAAAAGACAAGGAAATTCTCAAGGGTTTGGTATTGCAACAGCTCTGATATCTACAGTAGAACAAATCACCCTGAAAACAAAAAACCAGGAGACAACTTTAAACATAATATTATCCTTGAAAACAGAAATGTGAAAAAAAATCAAGTAATTCATATATTCCCTGTGGTATTAGCTGACATCCCATAAATAATGTATGTGTTTCTTGATACAGAGCAGACTCATGGCATAAGAGGAAAGGAAAGGAAAAACACAGAAATGGGTGGATTTTATTTTCTGCTTTTTTTTTTTTCCACAAAGCCTCAGGCTAAAGTCCATTCTTTAGCCCTCATTACTTGTATAGCTCTGGGCAAGTTACCTAATCTGGGAACTTGGTTGCCTCATTTGTAAAATTAAGGAAACGGTGATGGTGACAACGAGGATGACAACACCACCACCCACACTTCTCTAGAAGACAGTGGGGAGGTGTTCAACAAATCCATTTCCCTTATCTTACTCACACAGTAAGAAGGAACTTGTAGGACTCAGGAAGAACACTGTTGCACTCGCTTGGGATCAGGTGACTGAGTCCTGGCCAATGCAAAATGGGCAGAATTGATGTGCACTTCATTTAAACCTGGCCATGGAAACCTCCTGTGCATTGCTTTCTCTCTCTCCTCCCTCTTTGCTGATTGGATGTCAAGACTCAAGACAGCTTTGGAGATCACAGTTTGAAAAACTCTCTGCCTTCCATTAGCGCCAGTCTTTGAATGACTGCATGGAACACAGCCTCTCACTGAGGATTTTATGTACATGAGAAAATAAATTTCTCGTGGATTAAAATTTTTTTTCAAAGTTATTAACTATAAAATGTTACTTTGAAGAAGATTTCAAGCTCTTTAAAAATAATAATATGGCCATATTAAAACTATTTTCTCTAGGAGAAATATCAATGATTGGGTATTAGAAATATATCTGGCTAAGAAATTGCTTATAAAGAATGTGAATAAATAACCAAGAATAATTATTTTGCATGTTATTTTTAGTATTCCTACAATCAATATACATTTTAAAAATTTGGTTTATATTAACTGATATGGTTATTTTTACTTTAAGAATTTTGTATTTCGGGACTTCCCTGGTGGCACAGTGGTTAAGAATACGCCTGCCAATGCAGGGAACACAGGTTCGAGCCTTGGTTGGGTAAGATCCCACATGCCGCGGAGCAACTAAGCCTGCGCACCACAGGTACTGAGCCTGCGCTCTACAGCCTGCGAGCCATGACTACTGAGCCGTTGCCACAACTACTGAAGCCGGCCTGCCTAGAGCCTGTGCTCTGCAACAAGAGAAGCCACTGCAATGAGAAGCCCGAGCACCGCAATGAAGAATAGCCCCCCTCGCCGAAACGAGAGAAAGCCCGCGCACAGCAACAAAGACCCAATGCAGCCAAAAATAAATAAATTTAAAAAAAAAGAATTTTGTATTTGAAAATTGTTTTGTTGTTGTTGGGTTTTGTGCTGAACGTGGGCCTCTCACTATCATGGCCTCTCCCGTTGCGGAGCACAGTCTCCGGACGCGCAGGCTCAGCGGCCATGGCTCACGGGCCCAGCTGCTCCGCAGCATGTGGGATCTTCCCAGACCGGGGCAGGAACCCGTGTCCCCTGCATCGGCAGGCGGACTCTCAACCACTGCGCCACCAGGGAAGCCCTTTGAAAATTGTTTTAATAGAACTGTTTTCATCTAGTCAATTAATATTGCAAAATCATGTAATTTAAATTATTTTTGTTGCTCATTTTAATCTCAAATATATGCCAATATGGACAAGGAGCTTTAAGGTCATCCTAATGAAAATGTTCTTTTTAGGAGAAATTATCAGCAGTTTATGAACTTAGAGCTCTCACATGCTAAATTTCACAGAAAATTCTTTGAGGCTTGGAGATATAGCTAATACTCTTTGATAGAGGCAGGTGGGGCAGGGTCAGTTCAGCAAAGAGTACGGCACAGACTTTGCTCGGGAAGGAACTCTAAAAGTCAATATTAGCCACAAGAAAAAAAGAAAAGGGAAAAGAAAAGCCAAATATTTGGAATTAAATGATTCTTTTCCAACAATGGTGGTTTTTCACACATGATCTTAGTTACATCACTGAGCTTCTCAGAGCTTCAGTTTCTTTTTATGTAAAATGGGAATAGAAACAATAACTATGTCTCAGGATTGCTGTAAAATGGGAATAGAAACAATAACTATGTCTCAGAATTGCCATGAAAGAGCATGTGTGAAGTTCTTAGAAAACCAGAAAATTATAGGCAAACTTTGACTCAAGACAATCGACAAACCAGTAGTAGACCTTCAAGAATCAAATAAGGAAGAGTTTTTGGAAGGGCCTTAGGATGCCTGGGGAGGATCAGAGAAAGAATGGAGGCAATAGGCAGGGAGAACACCCAGGAGTCAGTCAGTTCTTCTAACTAGACCTTTGGTTTGGTATTTGACCTTCATGGCAGTGTGGGTCATTTTGTGCTTGGCCAGGAGTTGGAAGACAAAGCAGCCTTCTGCATGCATTCCCACATGAATTTTGGGGTCTTCCTTGTATACCTCTCCACCTGTACAGCTCAGCTGCCCCTCCGTCCTAAACTGGGAATTACAGAACCCTGTGCCACTGATACATTACTAAAATGCATCTGTGTGACACCATGTTCCTCCTTCTCCTCCATGACTTGTCTCCCCTAAGGTGGCTGATGTGGACAGATCCCACCAAGACAGACCCACAAGGACAGATCAACCAGGACAGATCCCACCAAAACAGACCCACGGCCATGATTTAGGTGCTGACTGGCTTGGCTGTATTCTGGTGATAGTTGCCTCCCACCTGGGTGTATTGTGTCCTGGACTGCAACAGTCATTTCTGTGAGATTTGTAACTTGAGCAATGTTTGCTCCCTGGATTAGAATGCAGAGGCATGGTGTTAAATCTCCACTGGTTAAATACAATCATGTTCTAGGGTTGAATTCTTTTTGTTTCAAAGTCCTTGCATTTAAAACTGGTTACATTTTTCTGTGAGCCCTCTACCCTCGCTCTTCAATTCCACCTTTTCCTATCACTAACCCCACCCCAGAGCCCTATTTCTTTGGGGTCCCAGATCAGCTTGCCTTCCCTGTGTGGTGCTAGCATTTCATGATTCTCTTAGCAGATGGACCAGTCCTGGCAGTGGAATTCAGCCTTCCCCAAAAGCTCACTTTAGAATCCATTTTCAGAACAACCTATTAATGACTCATAATTATGAGCCAGTGAGAGACTCCACTTTCTCAGCTTTCATGGTAGACAAACAAACAAACAAACAAACAAAATTATTACCTACAGTGACTTAAGCATTGCCTACATCAGAAAGAAAAGGATGGAGAAGAATTGTCATCAGGGTGCTTTTTTTTTTTTTTACTAATCCAGAGGACTGAAAACAATTCAGCAAGATACTTACGAGCATAGGCCTGGAGTCCAACAGACTCAGTTCTGAACTGTTCTAGACTCCACTATCTTGTGCAACTTTGCACAAGTCACTTTTCATCCCTAGATCTCAGCTTCCTATCTGCCAAATGAGAATGATATTGACGGCTACCTCATGAGGTTGACGTAAGGATCCATTGAGATGATGCATATAAAACACCTAACATAGGGGCTGTACAAAGTAAGTACTCAATCAAGGTAAGTACTCAATAACTATTAATATTACAAAGTATATAATCCACTCAAATGCAATATTATAAATTATATAACTTACTGAGTTCCCTGAGAAAGGAATGAGTCACCTAAGACCATGCTCTGAGTTAATGGCAGAGCATGAACTTCCACTAAGCGCTCATTTCATTTAGCATTTACTGAAAGTCTACTTTGTGCTAGGCACTGAGCTAAGTGCTAGAGGTGCAAGGATGAATGAGACAAGGTCAATAGCCCCATGGAGCCCAGACATTATCAGAGGACATGAACCATGTGTGTAAAGAGTTAAAATTTGTTAAGGGAAGTAATAGAAGTACATTCAAAGAACAGAATTAGCTGGAGTAATTCTTTCTCAGATAAAGTAAGTCTTATAATAAAGTCAATAAGAAACTTAGTTTTGAAGGATGCCAAAAGGCAAATTATAGAAAATAGTATCCCAGGAAGAGCAAAGAGTATACAAAACATAAGCAAAATGCATGAAGGTCTGAAGCTCCATGGTGCACGTGACAAAGTTTTTTAAACTTAATTAATTAAACTTGCTGAGGTACAAAGTACTATGCAGGATTAGAGACAGCAACCTGCTGCAATGCTCATCTTCTCACACTTGAGTCACTATGACGGGCTCTTTGGGAATTGAAACCAAATCAGGAGTTATAGAAAAGTTTGAGGATACAATTATCACTGGTGATTAATACTTTTAAGGAAGTATCCCCAACACCTGGCCTAGTACCTGGCATACAGAGTCTTCAAGATACATTTGTTGAACAAAGGAAAGATAGAATTTGGGGGCAGTGTTTTGTGGGAAGGAGAGAGGTAGGATGGGAGATTTGTATCTCCACAACCTGGTACCAGAGGCAACTCTTGAAATCATACAGAACTGAGCTTGTGTCCTACTTCTTCCATATATTACCTGTCTGCCCTTAGGCAAAATGTTTATCTTTTTGATACCTACCTCAAATTCCTCATCTCTAAAATAGGGGTAATAATACTTGTAGAAGTTTCGTAGATTGACAAGAGATTATTTAAATCATATAAAAATCATCCTGTTCAGTACTTGACCACTTCCCTTTAAAACTTCAATCTTAAATCAGTCTTTCCAGAGCTCAATTTTAAATCTCAGGTTATGTCTTATAACAAGACAAATTCTAAGGGGAGGGAATAAGTGAGACAAGCGTCCCCCAAAGGACAAGTGGAACATGAAAGCAGAGCATGAGAGCATACTTTAAGACCGGCTCTGCGAATACTCACTCTACCAATTTATCTGGAACTGGTAAGTGTATTCCTGGGGAAAAGGTTGATATGTTACGGATAATGATGTTCGTGGAATGATCTGCAGGTTGTAACAAACTGTGATTCTAACCAAGGCAATGTTTAAGCTGATCAAAGAAATCAAGCGTCCCTTTTGCAGCCCAGCTCCCTGTCTTGTTAAACATTGCCATTAGTCCAAGACGCTTACTCACTTCACCCTAACTTTGTTTACTGATTGTAAGGTAACACTCCTTGGTAACTGAGCAGGTGCTACTTGATGCCAGAGATGCACAGAAGGAAGCAGAATTTATCCAGGCAGTAGCATCCCCATTAATCATGTGGACAAGACATGGAGATCAGATGCATTCTTCTCTGTTAACAAGCAAAGACAAAAGCGGTTATGGGGCTATCTGTAACCAGGACTAGGTGAGTGAAGCTGTGAGCAACTCACGGTGGGTTGTTTTACCTTTCATATAGTCCCCCCTGCCCCCACATACACACCCTCTCAGAAAGGTTTCATTCACTTATGACACTGCCCACATTGTTCCCACTTGACCAAGTTTGACAACTACCACCAATTTCTGAGAGATTTTCTTCCCCTCTAGTGCCTTCTGTGGTCACCTGTAATGAAGGATGACAAATAATCCTTCCCTCTTCTCCCTCCTCCCCAAGCCTCCAACTGTAAACTGTTACAGTCATGAGAAGTTTTTTTATTAAACAAACAAAAAACAAACAAAAAAATCTAAAAAAGTACTGTGACCACAGAACTGTGACTAATATTGGAATTTAGCAAGAAGTCAGTTCTGGTTTCATGAGGCTACACTAAGAATCTGGAACATTTTGCTACTAAAGCTCATGATGAATGACTCTAGGAAGAAAGGGCTGCAATTTCTAATGTCATCTTTTTCAGTATCAGTTTCATGCCATTGGTAATGGGAAGTGACATGTAGGCATGTAGCACACTGTCTCCTTGGCCAACAAAGATAAGCTACTGTCATATCAGTCCTGGCACCATAGAGCTTCTGGTTTGTAACTCAAATTTGATTCAGAAAGGGGGAGCTATCAGGAAAGAATAATAAATCATTCCATTTCCTCTGTGTTTAGATTAAACCCATCAACTCTCCCAAGAGGCTAACCAATGTACACCTAGCAATAAAAAGAAACTCAATCCTGTGTGCTTGAGCCAATTCACTTTTGGTAATTTTTTTTCACATAATTTCAGTTTTCAGAAAAGTTACAAGGATGATATAAATAATTCCTATATATCCTTTTCCCAGATTCAACAACTATTTACATTTTCTTCAATTTATCATTTGCTTGCTTGTGCTATGTGTGTGTGTCTGTGTGCATGTGCAGGTGAATGTGTGTAATGTCTTAAACACTTTCAAAGAAAGTTGCATACCCCTACCCCTAAATACTTCAGCATGCACTTCCTGAGAACACTGACCTACTCAACTACAGTACAATTATCAAAATCAGGTAATTTAACTTTGTTATATTACTATCATCTAATCCACAGATCATATTCAAATTTCACAGTTGTTCCAATAATAAGCTTTAGATCTTTTTTCCCCTCAGTGCAATATCCAATATAGAATCATTCATTGCATTTTGTTGTCCTGTTTCTTCGGTTTATTTTAATCTGGAAAAAGTTCCTCAGTTTTTCTCTGTATTTCACAACCATAGCACTTTTAAAAGTACGGGCCAATTATTTTATGGATTTTCCCTAAATTTGAGTTTGTCTGCTTTTTTGTTCACAATTAGATTATAATTTATTTTTTTTCTATCTGAATATCACACAAGTACCACTGAAAAAAAAGCAGCAGAAGACTCTGGAGCCCATAGAAAACCAGTTATCTTATTCTTATTCCTACCACCCTGAATGGAAACATCTCCTAACATACAGAGCATAGATGTGTTCCTCAGCAGGGTATTTCTTTAGTGGTAGAGCCAAATTTATCCTGAACTAAAGGCTTTTCTGGACCTGCCTTGACAAAGTTAAAAAGCAAGTTTCAAGAGAATCAAACTGATTCTAAATAACTGGATTCCAAAACAAATCCCAACAATATTGAAAAGAATTTTTAAAAACCCAGCACCCAACAATGTGAAATTCAGAATTTTTCATCCAATCAAAAATTATGACTCATACAAGGAAGTTAAAAAATATGACCCACACCAGGAGAAAGAAACAGTCAATAGAAATAGATCCAGAAATGACATAGAACTGGTAAACACGGGCATTAAAACAGAGTAATGAAAGATACAAAAATGCCCCAAATTAATTTTATAGATGAAAAATGCAATATATGAATAGAAAAATTAACATCAGATTAGACATTGTAGGAGAAAAAGCTGGTGAACCAGAAGACACAGCAATAGAAACTATCTACAGTGAAATAGAGATTAAATAGACTGAAGTGATGAACAGAACAGCCATAAGCTTGTGGACCAATATCACACATTCTAATGTATGTTTAATTGGAGCCTCCAAAGGAAGTTGGAGTGGGGAAGAAAAAATACTTTAAAAAGTAATGACATTTATTTTCTAAATGTGGAGAAAGTCATAAACACACAGATCCAGAATAGTCAACAAACCCCAAGCAGAATAAACAAGAAGAAATTATCAGTAAGGCATATCACAATCAAAATTTTTAAAACACATGATAAAGAGATACTTTTAATATCACCAGAGAAACAAAGATAAGACTGAAAGGAGGGTTCACATTAGTAGCAATGAACGTAAGAAGAGAATGTAATGATCTCTTTAAAAATAACTGTCAATGAGGAATCCTATACCCAGTGAAAAATCTTTCAAAATCAAGGACAAAATGAAGACCTTTTCTAACATAACCAAGATGAGTCACCACAAGAAGAGCAGCACTATTAGAATTACTAAAGGAAGTCCTCAGGCATAGGTAAATGATGCCAGATGGAAATTTGGATCTACACAAAAGAAAGAAGTGCTCAGGAAATAATAAATACATAGGTAATTATAAAAGACATTTTTCTCATTATTTTAATTTCCTGAAAAGATAAATGATTACTCAGAGCAATAATAACAACACTAATAATGAGATTTATTACATTTGCAGAAATGCAATCAATGATAAAAATAATATCTGTAATACTGCCAAGAGAAAGTTAAATAGAAATGCAATTTTCATATGAAATTGTGAAATCAAAATACATATTTTATAATATGTTAAGCATGGGATGAATATTATAAACCCTAGGTAACTACTAAAAAGCAATGCCCAAATATATAGATAACAAGCCAAGAAAGGAGATGGAATCCTTAAATATTTGAAAATTAAATGATACATTTTTAAATAAACCATGGCTCAATGAAGAAATTTAAAGGAAACTGGAAAGTATTTGAATTTCATAAAAATGTACACACGACATATCAAAACTTGTGGGATGCAGCTAATGCAGTGTTTATAAGAAATTTTATAGCATCAAATGCCTACATTAGAAAAGAAGAAATATCGCAAGTCAGTTACTTACACTTTCACATTAAGAAACTAGATAAAGTGGAGCAAATTAAATCCAAAGTAAGAAGGAAGAATGAAATTTTTAAAAAAGAGGAGCAGAAATCAATGAAACATAAAACAAAATGAAGTAGATAACACGAATGAATCAAAAAGCTAATTCTAAAGATAAATGAGCTGGATAAACTTCTAGCAAGCTGATAAGGAAGAACAGAGAGAAGATGCAAATTACAAATATTAGGAACACGAGAAAGAAGAATTACAAATTTACAAAATTACAAAGAATTACAAATATTAGGAACAAGAAATTTTAATAAGGGGATACCATAAGGAAATTTTATGAAAAGAAGTCCAACAACTTGATGGAATAGACAAATTCCTTGAAAGATACAAACTACCGAAGCTCAACGCAAAACACATAGGTAATTTGAAAAGGCTTGTATCTGTTAAAGAAAGTGAATTGATCATTTTTAAACTTTCTAAGAATAAAACTCTTTGCACAGATGGCTTCATTAGAAAATTCTTCAAAACATTAAGAAACGATGCAAATTATATTAAAAATCTTCTAGAAAATACAGTAGGAAGGAACAATTCCCAGCTCATTGATGAGACCAGCATTGTCTTGACACCAAAATCAAGGAAAGAAATGACAAGAAAACAACAGAACAATATCCCTCATGAATATATACGTAAAAATCTTTAACAAATATTCAGCAAATTGAACCCATCTCAGTAATTCAAGGTAGGTTTGGAAACATTTGGAAATCATCAATGTAATTCCTCATGTTAAGGGTCTTAAAATGAAAATACATGTGAACAGCCCCATAGATTCATAAAATAAATTTGACATTTAACATTTTTTCATGATAAAAATTTCCAGCAAATTAGGAATAAAGGGGAGCTTTCTCAGTCTGATAAAGGACACTTACAGATAACCTACAGTTAATATTACACTTAATGGGTAAAGACTGCTTTCCTTCTTAGATGCAGAACAAGGCAAGCTTCTGCTTTAATTATTTCCATTCAACATTATGCTGTAAATCATGGCCAGAGCAATAAAGCAAGACAATAATAAATAAATGAATGAATGAAATAAGTATTGGAAAGGAAGAATTCAAACTGTCCTTGTTCACAGAGGACATGTTCATCCATGTTAAAAACCCTAAGGAATTTCCAAAAAGGCCCCTAGAAATAATAAGTGACTTTAGCAAGATTACAGTATACTAGGTCAATACATAAATGGCAATTATATTTCTATACATTAGCCACAGATGATCATAGTTTGAAATTTTAAAAATATCATTTGCATTAGCATCAAACATGAAATAAATAGAAATATATTTAGTAAAATATGCATAAGTCATATTCACTGAGAATTGCAGAACACTGCTGAGACAAATTAAAGAAGACTTAAACAAATGCAGAACTATATCATTTTTATGATCAGAAGATTTTATATTTCCAGAATGTCTGTTTTCTCCCAATTGACCTATAGATTCAATTCATTCATAAACAAAATCTCAACTGATTTCTTTATAAAAATTGGCAAGCTAATGCTAAAATTCATATATAAACTCAAGGGATTCAGAATAGACAAACTAATTTTGAGAATGAAGAACTAAATTGAGAGACTCACACTATGTGATTTCAGTACCTACTCTAAAGCTACAGTAAGTAAGACAACTTGGTATTGGCATAATGACATACAGATCAATGAACCAGAAAGTCCAGAAATAAATCCATACATATATTGACAACTGATGCTTGACAAGTGTGCCAAAATAAGTCAATTGGAAAATTTTTTTTCCAACAAACTGCACTGGAATGATTGTAGCTCAATATTTAAAAAATTAACAGTGACCTTCATCTCATACAAGACTGAAAAATAAATCATTGACCTAAATAAAAGAGCTAAAACTATAAAACTTCTAGAAGAAAGCATTAAAAAAATGTGAAACTTTGGGTTAGGCAAAGATTTCTTAAGTAGGACACAAAAAGCACAAAATATAAAAGTTAATGAATTGTATTTCTTCAAAATTTAAAACTTTACTCTTCAATAGGTAAGAAAAAGAAATGGCAAACCAGATAGAGAGAAGGATACCAAAGAAAATATATGGGTGGCAAATAAACATATAAAATTATGCTGAAACTCATTACTCATTAGGGAAAGGCAAATAAAAAACAGAATGAGATAAAACACACATCCATTAGATATGGCTAAAATTAAAGAGATTGACAATACCAGGTGTTGCCAGGGAGGTAGAGCAACTGAAAGTATCCCACACTGCTGATGAGAATGAGTAACAGGACAAGCATTTTAGAAAGCAGTTTGACAGTTTCTTATAAATTTAAGCATACACTTACCATAAGACTTAGCAATTCCACATCTAGGTATTTACTCAAGAAAAATGTAAATATATGGTCACACAAAGGTCACACACTGCATATGAATGTGCAGAGATTTTAGTCCCAAATTCCCAAAACTGGAACAAAGCCAGATGTCCATCAGCTTGCGAATGGATAAACAAATTGTGGTTTACCAATAAAATGGGATTATCTGATTATCAATAAGAAGGTATTAACTAGCAATACTTTCAACAATAGGGATGAATCTCAAAAACATAATGCTAAATTGAAAAATATCTAGACACAAAAGACTGCATACTATAAGATTCCACTAACATAAAATTTTAGAAAAGGCAAAACTATAGTGAAAGGAAAGAAAAGGAAATAATTAATGATTGCCAGAGACCAGGAGTTGGTAAAAGGGCACTGACTACAAAACGGGTACCAGAAATAATGAAAATATTCCATAGTGTCATAGTACAGATGGTTACATGACTTTTTACATTTGTCAAAACTCACTGCACATATGGTCACCTTATCTTTGATAAAGGAGGCAGGAACGTACAGTGGAGAAAGGACAGCCTCTTCAATAAGTGGTGCTAGGAAAACTGGACAGGTACGTGTAAAAGTATGAGATTAGAACACTCCCTAACACCATACACAAAAATAAGCTCAAAATGGATTAAAGACCTAAATGTAAGGCCAGAAACTATCAAACTCTTAGAGGAAAACATAGGCAGAACACTGCATGACATAAATCACAGCAAGATCCTTTATGACCCACCTCCTAGAGAAACGGAAATAAAAACAAAAATAAACAAATGAGACCTAATGAAACTTCAAAGCTTTTGCACAGCAAAGGAAACCATAAACAAGACCAAAAGACAACCCTCAGAATGGGAGAAAATATTTGCAAATGAAGCAACTGACAAAGAATTAATCTCCAAAATTTATAAGCAGCTCATGCATCTCAATAACAAAAAACCAAACAACCCAATCCCAAAACGGGCAGAAGACCTAAATAGACATTTCTCCAAAGAAGATATACAGACTGCCAACAAACACATGAAAGAATGCTCAACATCATTAATCATTAGAGAAATGCAAATCAAAACTACAATGAGATATCATCTCACACCAGTCAGAATGGCAATCATCAAAAAATCTAGAAACAATAAATGCTGGAGAGGGTGTGGAGAAAAGGGAACACTCTTGCACTGTGGTGGGAATGTGAATTGGTACAGCCACTATGGAGAACAGTATGGAGGTTCCTTAAAAAACTAAAAATAGAACTACCATATGACCCAGCAATCCCACTACTGGGCATATACCCTGAGAAAACCATAATTCAAAAAGAGTCACGTACCAAAATGTTCATTGCAGCTCTATTTACAATAGCCAGGACATGGCAGCAACCTAAGTGTCCATCACCGGATGAATGGATAAAGAAGATGTGGCACATATATACAATGGAATATTACTCAGCCATAAAAAGAAACGAAATTGAGCTATTTGTAATGAGGTGGATGGACCTAGACTCTGTCATACAGAGTGAAGTAAGAAAGAAAGATAAAGACAAATACCGTATGCTAACACATATATACGGAATTTAAGAAAAAAAAATATCATGAAGAACCTAGGGATAAGACAGGAATAAAGACACAGACCTATTAGAGAAGGGACTTGAGGGTATGGGGAGCGGGAAGGGTAAGCTGTGACAAAGCGAGAGAGTGGCATGGACATATATACACTACCAAACGTAAAACAGATAGCTAGTGGGAAGCAGCCGCATAGCACAGGGAGATCAGCTCGGTGTTTTGTGACCACCTAGAGGGGTGGGATAGGGAGGGTGGGAGGGAGGGAGACGCAAGAAGAAAGAGATATGGAAACATATGTATATGTATAACTGATTCACTTTGTTATAAAGCAGAAACTAACACACCATTGTAAAGCAATTATACTCCAATAAAGATGTAAAACAAAAAACCCCATCGAATTATATACTTTAAATTGATAAATTTTATTATAGGTAAATTACCCCTCAAGAAAGCTAAGAAAAATAATTCTTTATCCATGAATCCTAGAATCCATGTGTGTGTGTGTGCGTGTGCATGTGTGTGTGTGTGTGTGTGTGTGTGTGTGTGTGTGTGTGTGTAAAATAGTCAAACTGAATCCCAGAGGTAAAAAGACAGAGGATATTTGAAATAATATTGCCGGATGTTTAGACCCTGCTATATATTCAAAAACTATTTTTTCTTTTTTTAAAGATTTTTCTTTTTTTTTTTTTTTGATATGGACCATTTTTTAAAAGTCTTTATTGAATTTGTTACAATACTGCTTCTATTTTATGTTTTGGTTTTTTGGCCCTGAGGCATATGGGATCTTAGCTCCCCAACCAGGAACTGAACCCGAATGCCCTGCATTGGAAGGTGAAGTCTTAACCACTGGACCGCCAGGGAAGTCCCCAAAAACTATTTTTAAATATTGCTAATTAGAATATCTGAGATCATTAGTAGTCAAAAATACAATTCAGAACTTCATCTCACAGGCAAAAGTAATTCTACATTATTTTTAAAATTGTATTAAAGCTGTTTGAGATACTTTAAAAATAAAAAAGGGTAAAGGAGAAAGGAACTAAGATTCTGAATTAAAACTATGTGTTAAGTGCTTTCAATGTATTTATTACCTAATTTAATCCTCGCAAGAACTCTGAAAGTTAAACTCAGTTATCATCTTGGGATATCAAGCAGCTATAGATGGGGAAGTGACCCAAGTTTAAGTGTATTTGATTCCAAATCTTTATATCCAGCAGCTCTTATTTTCCATATGCAGGAAGATGGAATTTTATTACAAGGTCACATAAGATCTAATAGAAACATCTACATTTAGAAATTTTCTGAATGCCCCCAAGTAACGGTGAGGTTTTTCTGCATTCCATTTGCCAATCATTGTGCTGGGTACTTTGTCATATCTTATTCAAGCCTTTTAACAATCCAACGGTCTAAGCACTATTACTATAGCCATTTTGCAGGTGAAGAAAGTTTCATATGGTTTTTATACAACACTAAATTCTTCATTTTTTCTACACCAATTACTGCTCACTTTCATAAATGACTTTCAGTAGATTTAGGGTCTGTAATTTACCACTAGAACCAGTAACCACATTCTCTGATTGCAAGTCAAATACTTAGAAGTCATGGGTATACCCAACATGATATTCCTTCATACTGAGCCTATTGGGCAGAGTTCACTTACCCTCCCCGTGTACCCAACCTCCCTCCACCTGTCATTGCTCTGTAATCTCTCTCCTTCACGTATTTCCTGCCATGACAATTCTCTTCTCTACCTAATAGTCTTTCCTTTAGTGTAGAAAACCAGTGTTCTGCAAAGCATGACCCTTGCCCATGTTTATTTTGTAACCAGCCCCTCCTTCTTTTTCTCTTTAATGTTTTCCATTGAACACTAACGTTAGTTGATAATTCTATGCCACAGACATAATTTCCTATCCTTCTGAATTTCCTTTTACTCAGTTCCTGGGCTTCTGTAGGTAGATAATAGTGGTATTCCATTGTGTGCTGTGGCTAAGTTCTAAAGTCAGGGCATAAGAAAAGAATTTGAATAGTATCGGGACTTCCCTGGTGGTGCAGTGGTTAAGACTCCACGCTCCCAATGCAGGGGGCCCTGGTTCAATCCCTGGTCAAGGAACTATATCCCACACGCATGCCACAAATAAGAGTTCGCATGCCACAACTAAGGAGCCTGCATGCTGCAACTAAGAAGCTGGCGAGCTGCAACTAAGGAGCCCACATGCCACAACGAAGGAGCCCACCTACTGCAACTAAGACCCAGAGCAACCCAGAGCAAAATAACTAAATAAATATTTTTTTTAAAAAAGAATTTGAATAATATCAAATTTTCTCTTGAAAAATCCTTAGAAAGGGGTCACACTGCAAGCAAATGTACAATTTTCCAGTGAATCCACCAGAGTTAACTTTGGAAAATAATTCACCATTTCTTTGGCTGAGCTGTAGCTGCTTGTATTAATGGGCCATTTTATAAAAAACACATATCTGTATATTTAATAACTAGAATGACTTTCAATGCAGCAAGATGTTCTCCCTAAGAGAGTTACATGGGAAGAGAGGTCACCTAAGGCTGGAGGAATATCTCTCTCATTTCATGCTCACTGAATAGAATCGTAACTGAAATAACCTGCAATTACTGTTATTTTTTATTCCTTGTCTCCCTCTCTCCCTTTTCACTTTAAACCTGGAGTAGTACAAATAGTTGAGTTTGCACACATTAAGTGCATTTATGATGCAATGGCACTACATAGAGATATAAAGTGCATACTATAGAATCTCTGGTGAGTGTGCAGCCCACAGTTTAGGTTTTATGGATGACTAGTGTGATTCTCTTGCCCCTCTCTGAGGAACAGTTGTCCAAAGGATTGGAGAAGTTCACCACGTTGCTAGATCACTATGTCTAGGACTTACAGGCGAACTGTTACATCAGTCTGCCCTTTTCACACTCCGAGCCAAGAGTTAGTGACATCATCAACTCATGGATAAAGTCTTGATCTCCACGTGGCACGATCTGGGGGCCTACTGTCTCAATTTCCTCATCTATAAAGCAGAGGCAGTAGGAGGTAAGTCAGTGATTATTAATTTTGGTCAGATACAAAGACATCTATTTTAAGGGTCTGTTTGGATTTTATTCACTTTCTTCCAAACTTCTGGGCCTTGAAAACATCATCAGATTTTTCCAAAATCCTATTCCCTCTTATTGTTTAAAGCTGTCTTTCCTTTGAAGGCAGTTTAATCCATGTGTTTCTGATTGGCTTTCTCTTAAAACATCAGTGTATTTTTTCCCTAAGAGGTAATGGTATCCAAGAAGCCTTAAAATACACGTCCACAGAAGTTTCTTTTGCTTAGCTTTCCCTTTTTGAAACCTGGAAATTATTCTTTGCCAAATGTAAATTAACTCAGACACCAAAAAGTTTGGGTTCAGGTTGAAACTTCATATCCATGAATTTTAAATAGCTTCTAAACTTGGCACAATCTATTCTATATTTGGCCTTTTTAGCCACTGGCTAAAGAAGACAGTCCCTTGATTAAATGAATTTTGGGATCTAAATAAAATGAAAAAGCTGAACAAAGGCAGCTAATGATAAAACATCGAATGTCATCATGTGACAAAGGGAGAGATCCAAACTCCTTCTCAGAAGTTTCGGATTGACCATGGGTGCTATTTAAGAAGTTCACGGGCCACTTGCTTTGCTCCCAGAACAAATACTAGAATTTCGGGGGATTCATCTAAGCCCCTTGTCAAACGTTCCTCATCATAAAATTCCAGAAAATAGGGCTGGGAGAAGCACAAGTTCATAGATGCAATCCCATGCTGTTGTATAGTATTATAATCCTTACATTGATTCTATCACCCTGCTTAGTTTTCTAGGATTTCAACAGTGAACTCTACAACAGCTATGCAAAAGAGAAAATTCTTCTTTCAACTGTCTCTTTCTGTAGTCTCAAGCAAAATACACATTTTCATGGCTGTACCTGACAAACTGTTTGGTTGTGACCACCTCCACAATCCACTCTCCCCAACAAGCAAGACTTGCTGGTCCAAAGCAACAAGGAAACTGAAAAGTTCTGAGTAAAGCTAAGTCACTAGCAGTGCTGTGTCGGTTTCCCATTGCTATAATATTCCCGAGTCCACCATTCCATCATCTTCAAAGCTCTTGATGACACCTGAAAAGTATGGAAGCCAACCCAATAGGTGTAAAAATGGACAGAGCACTTCCTACTTCAGGCACTCAATAGAGTAGGGTTTTCTTCTGAGAACCTATGACAGTCTGCTCATTCACTGCCTAGTGAGCGAAAGCCACCATCTCTCAACAAATATCAACCCTTCCTACTTGTTTCCTGGTATACTGCTTACTCCTCATCTTAAATAACTCACATTTGCCTACTTCACATTTCTTCAAATTCACCTTGTGTTTTTACCACTCCACACATGTTCCTGATGTTCCCATAGCCTGGAATGCCTTTCCCTGTCTCTCTGCCTATTTGATTCCTACTCATCTTCAAAGTCCCACTTGCATGCTGCCTTTCTTTACTCCCCAGCCACACGTAGCCCTAATCAGAATTCACCACTCTCTACACTCCAACACTACTGTGTTTAATACCATTATTAATAGTACTTACAGTTTAATTAGTAATACCGCTAGGACTTTACAGGTCTACCTACTCTACTAAAACATGAATTCCTCGAATTTCCTGAATGTCTTATCCATCTAAAAATCTCCAACAACTGGCATCTAATAGACTTTCAATAATATTTATTTAATTGAGTACTCAATAGGCAATTAGCCATGTACTGAATCCTATACAACAGTATAATGAAAAATACGATTCTTGATCACAAGCTCTCACATTCCACAATACATTATACAGATGTTCTGTGTCTTACAATTGGGTTATGTCCCAATAAACCCATCATAAGTTGAAAATATCATAAGTTGAAAATTCATTTAATACACCTTACCTACCAAACATCATAGCTTAGCCTAGCCTACCTTATATGTGTTTAGAACACTTACACTAGCCTACAGGTGGGCAAAATCATCTGACACAAAGCCTATTTTACAATAAACTGTTGACTCTCTCAGGAAATTTATTGAATGCAGTGCTAAAAGTGAAAAAAAGAGTGGTGAAAGTGTATCAATTGTTTACCCTTGTGATCACCTGGTTAATTGGGAGCTGCGGCTCACTGCAGCTGCCCAGCATCACAAGAGAGTATCGTACTGCATATCACTAGCCTAGGAAAAGATCAAAATTCAAAATTCGAAGGCCAGTTTCTACTGAATGCATATCACTTTCGTACCATCGCAAAGTCAAAAACCTTAAGTTGAACCATCACAAGTCAGGGACCATCTGCATAAACACAGACATTGAAGTCATTTATTACCTAAGACAAGGTTGACAATCTTTTTTCTGTAAAAGGCCAGATAATAAATATTTTAGGCTTTGTAGGCTACACATGGTCTCTGTCAGATACTCTTCTTTGTTTTCCTTTACCATCCTTTAAAAATGTAAAAACCATTCTTAGCTTGCAGGTTGTACAAAAACAAGCCAAGAACCAGAATTGGCCCAGGGATGTAATTTACCACCCCTGATCCAAGACAGAAGAACCCAATAACACTTTCTGTAACGTGGGACTCTTTTTTTCTGCTGCTCAACATGGTAGCCGCTAGCCATATGCAGCTATCGAGCATGTGAAATAGGCTAGTCCAACTGAGAAACTAAAGTTTAAATTTTACTTCACTTGGATTAATTTTAATTTAAATAGTCATATGTGGGTATTGGTTTGCCCACATGAGTAGATTGTTTCAAACTACCAACTCCCTGAAATTAGAGTATTCGGGAGTAGACTCCAGATGAGTAGACTATGTGGGAACCAGACAGTCAGCGACTAGAAAATGTAACTGTGATGATGGGTCTCCTTACTCAGTATGATACAAGAAACCAGAAAGCCCCCAAAGCTGTCTAGGTGTCATTAAAAAAATCTCTATCTGTGCACATTCAGAGCAAGGGAAAGTTTTTCAGAGCTGGTGGCTCTATGAAGTTGCTTTAGTTGTTAGGTTTCAGAACGTCAAGATTAATCCTTATCATCTATAAGTAGCCCCAACCTGATAAACTTGAAAAAATAACTTTATTTTACCTGCTGAGAAAAATGTTTCCGATTCCCTTAAGGCTTTTAAATGCGCTGGCCACCTCATCACATTTCCTAAGAAAATACTGCCCTTCAAAATGGTGGGGGCCTAGTCCCTTAAGAACCACAGGTTCTAGTGACGAATGAGGTGCATGCGCTTTGCCTCAGCTTAGTTGAAGGCATTTGTTATAGTATTAGCCTAGTGAGGGACCATGTGATGATAAGCTCAACAAGGAGGGGCTCAGACAAAACAGGAAGGTGTTGATGGATGGTGAGAAAGCAGTGGATCAAGGAATTTGTGGGTCTCCCTGGTCAAAGAACTTCTCAGAGGAACATGACAGCAAGTAAGCTGGAAGTATAGGAAGGGGTATATGGAGCAACTGGATTTTGAAACAGACTTTGGAATTGGAGCAGCTACTAGTGATGACAAGGTCTAAGATGAAATTTGGCTGCAGTGCCGTGGAAAACAGCATGTCGCTGGAAACGAGGAAGTAAAGGAATGAGGGTCCAGGGTGTGAGATAGGTCATCTGTTGTACATGCTGAAGACACGAAAAAGGATGACAGACTTAGGGCCAGGAACCAAAGTTTTCAGGGAACTAGGGATGGGGGTGTGGTGGCATAAACCAGTTTTAAACAGAAGCCAGTAAGATAGGGTAGTAGATGGTACAGCCAGACTACGTTCCTCCAACTCGATTTACATGCCCAGCTACCTCCTAGGCAAAAGCTGGAGTCAGAACACAGCATCAGCTCGTGCTAAGACCTCTACCAATTAGCAGTCTCTGCCTTAGTTCATTCTAGGTCAAGGCCACTTCCTGCGTTAGCCCTTAAATACAATAAGAATCTCTCCAATGTCATCCCAGCCCTCCAAAGGCATCTATCCTGAGTACCTGGAGTTGGGGACACTTTTCTTTTGAGAGAGACTCTGATAAGGACTCTTAGTAGTCAGGGCTCTCCAGAAAAACAGGGAACACATCCAGTAAGGGGTGTGTGTGGGGGGGGTGTAGAGAGGGGGTGGGTGTGGGGGGCTGTTATTTCAAGGAACAGACAACTCCTCAAAATCTGCAGGGTAGGCTCACAGGCTTAAGACTCAGGGAAGAGTTGATGCTGCAGTTCGAGTCTGAAGCCAGTCTGCTGGCAAAATGTCCTCTTCCTCAGAGGAAGTCAGTCTCTTTCTTAAGGCTTTCAACTGTTTGGATGAGGCCCACCCTCATTATAGAGAGCAATCTGCTTTACTCAAAGTCTAGTGATTTAAATGTTAATCTCATCCTAAAACATACCTTCACAGAAACATGGAAGACTGAGAGTGGGAAAGTGATATAACTTAGGCAGGATTTTAATTTAAATATGTACTGCTTCAATCAAACTATGTTTGCTAACTCAGAAGATATCATTCCTTGCCTCCAGGCAAAGTGGACCAATCCCTTGCTTGAGGATATTCGTGGACATTCTGTAATACTTGCCAGTCTCAGCTTTTTATGGAGTCACCACTTCTTCTTTCCCTTATCTCTTTCTCAAGGGAATTGTACTTCCTCATTACCTGGCCTCATCTCTGGTTTTATTTCATGAAAATTAAGTGCACTTCTGCCTTCATAGAGTACGCTCCCCCACCAGGAGACACAGATAGGTAATTTACATGTCTTTAAAGGAGGGTCAAGTGAAGTACTCCTGAATTCAGGGCCTCCCACGCCCGTGTTTGTTTTCAGCAAGTTTCTACTGATCTCTCATGAGTGCAGAAAGATGCTAGCTACTCCTAAACTTAAGAGTACTACTACATGTATTACAGACATACCTCAGAGATATTGTGGCTTTAGTTCCAGACCACTGCAATAAAGCGAATATCGCAAAAAAGGAACTCACATGAGTTTTTCAGTTTCCCAATGCATATAAAAGTTATGCTCACAGTATACTGTAGCCTATTATATGTGCAAGAGCATTTTGTCTAAAAACATGGACAGACCTTAATTTTAAAATACTTACTATCGCTAAAAAATGCTAACCATCATCTGAGCCTTCAGGGAGTCATACTCTGTTTGCTGTGGAGAGTCTTGCCTCTGTGTTGATGGCTGCTGGTGAGGAGATTGGCTGCTGAAGGCTGGGGTGGCTGTGGCGATTTCTTAAAATAAGACAGCAATGAAGGTTGCCTCATCGATTGACTCTTCCTTTCATGAATGATCTTCTGTAGCATGCATGCTGTTTGATAGCGTTTTCTTACAGTAGAACTTTTTTTAAAACTTGGAATGAATCCTCTCAAACCCTGCTGCTACATTAGCAATTAAGTTTATGTAATATTCTAAACCCTTTCTCATCATTTCAACAATCCTCGTAGCATCTTCACCAGGAGTAGATTCCATCTAAAGAAACCACTTTCTTTGCTCATTCATAAGAAGCAACTCTTCATTTGTTAAAGCTTTATCACGAGATCGCAGCAATTCAGTCACATCTTCAGACTCCGCTTCTAATTCTAGCTCTCTTGCTGTTTCCACCACATCTGCATTTACTTCCTTCACTGAAGTCCTGAACCCCTCAAAGTCAGGCATGAAGGTTAAAATCAACTTCTTCCAAACTCCCATTAATGATGATATTTTTACCTCTCCCCAGTGAATCACGAATGTTGTTAATGGCATCTGGAATGGTGTACCCTTCCCAGAAGGTTTTCAGTTGACTTTTCCCAAATTCATCAGAGGAATCACCATCTACAGCAGCTATAGCCTTAGAAATATATTTCTTAAATAAGAAGACTTGAAAGTTGAAATTACTCCTTGATCTATGGGCTGCAGAATGGATGTTGTGTTAGTAGGCATGACAACAACATGAATCTCATTGTACATCTCCATCAGAGCTCTTAGGTGACCAAGTACGTCGTCAATGAGCAGTAATATTTTGAAAGGAATCTTTTTTTCTGAGCAGTAGGTCTCTTAAAATATTCGATAAGCCATGTTGTAAACAGATGTGCTGTCACCCAGGCTTTGTTGTTCCACTGCAGAGCATAAGCAGAATAGATTGAGCATAATTCTTAAGGGCCATAGGATTCTCAGAACGGTAAATGAGCAATGGCTTCAACTTCAACTCATCAGATGCATTAGACCCTAACAAGAGAGTCAGGCTGTCCTTTGAAGATCTGAAGCCAGGCATTGACTTCACCTCTTTAGCTATGAATGTCCTACGTGGCATCTTTTTCCAATAAAGGGCTGTTACGTCTACATTGAAAATCTGTTATTTAGTGTAGCCTCCCTCAAGAATTATCTTAGCTAGCTTTTCTGGATAACTTGCTGCAGATCCTATAGCAGCACTTGCTGCTTCACCTGGCACTTTTATGTTATGGAGATGGCATCTTTCCTTAACCCTCATGAACCAACCTCTGCCAGCTTCAAATTTTTCTTCAGTAGCTTCCTTACCTCCCTCAGCCTTCAGAAGTTGAAGACAGTTAGGGCCTATCTCTGGATTAAGCTTTGGCTTACGGCAATGTTGTGGCCGGTTTGATTTTCTATCCAGATCTTTCTCCATATCAGCAATTAGGTTGTTTTCCTTTCTTATCATTTCTGTGTTTATATTTAATTTCCTTCAAGAACTTTTGCTTTGCGTTTACAACTTGGTTACCTGTTTGGGGTAAGGGGCCTAGCTTTCAGCCTCTCCTGACTTTTGACACATCTTCCTCACTAAGCTTAATCATTTCTGGCTTTTGATTTAAAGTGAGAGATGTGTGACTCCTTCTTTGACCTGAAAACTTAAAGACCACTGTAGGATGAATTGGCCTAATCTCAGTATGGTTGTGTTTTACGGAAGGGGGAGGCCCAAGGAGAGGGAGAGAGATGGGGGAACGGCCGGTAGGTGGAGCAGTCAGAATAAAAAAAACATTTATCAATTAAGTTAGCATTGTCACATGGGTGAAGTTCATGGCACCCCAAATCAATTACAATAGAAAATCTAAGATCACTGATCACAAATCACCATGCCAAACGTAACAATAATGAAAAAGTTTGAAATATTGCAAGAATTACCAAGATATGACACAGAAACATGAAGTGATCAAAAGCTTTTGAAAAAATTGTGCCTATAGACTTGATTAATGCAGGGTTGCCACAGACCTTCTAACTGTAAAAAAAAAAAAAAAAAAAAAAACACGCAATATCTATGAAGCACAGTAAAGTGAAGTACAGTAAAACAAGGGATGCCTGTATATCTTACTGTCTATAGGCAATTGATTATTGCTTTGGCAGAAGCCTATTACAATGCACGGTGCCTGGCATATAGTAGCATCTTTTATTCTTGTGTTGGAGATGAATACTTGAAAACGAATTCCTGGACAGTGACAATCTTTGTCTAGAACTGTGTGGTACCTGCTGCCTGAGTTCCAGTGGAGCTGTTACTAAAAAATTGTGAATTTATTGCCTGACTCCTGAACTTACTAAAGTGTTCTCAGTGGAAACTTTAAGGAACCCAAAGGAAAATAAAAGACCATCCCCGACACATTCCCATTAATGTTGGTCATATAATTCCGCACGTATTGAGTAATGTCTCATCTTCTAGTATTATATAGAAACTTGGAGGACAACTGACCACCCAAGGAGGCTGCCTTATGAAGAAAAAGTCTATCTTTGATTGACAGTGCAAGCCGAACATGGAGTATAAGAGTGAACAGCATATGTAGGCCATCTGGGAAAAAAAGGAAGAAAATTATACCTTTTAGACTCATGGGCTAATAATAACAGGAAGCTGGAGTGGCCATGGAAGTATGAGGACACAGCCAAGTTCAAGTGAACCTCAAAAATGTGTGGATGGAAAACTGGTTAGGTGCACTAGACAAGCAGTGAAATTCTTTTCATCCCACATCCTGCAGTGAATCCTAGTTTTAAAAGAATATAAATGTCTGCCATTCTGGAAACGTTAAATGCTCTCATCCTGGAAAGGAGTCATTTTGCCAAAATCTACCTTATTTCCACCAACCTTGCCTTTCCTTCTCTTATCCCTAATGTTGCAACTTCAGTAAGAGTCCGGCTTTGAGTAAGAATAAAGCTTATGAGACTGTCTCTACTCAACGAATTTCAACCGTTCCACTTAGACAAATTATTGATGTATTACTTTCAAATTCTGTTGTGGTGAATTGGCTTAATTCCCCTAAGGATTATGGACACCATAAGTCCAACTTTCTAGGAATTTTCCCATTCAACCAACAGAGTGCTAATAAGCACAAAGGAGCCAGAAAGAACACATTGTGTCCAAGGCAATGCTACTTCTTTTATTTCCAATACTCACATCTATGTAAGGCAATTCAAACTGAAGACAAAATTCTCCTAGCCTTTTCCCTTTTATTCATAATCAAAATATATCAAGATAAGGACACTTAAAACCAGTACTGTTTTCTACAAGTGGATCATTAACAATTGAGTATGACCCTAAAAAAATGATTAATTTCACCACCACTTAAGGACAGAGGAAGAAATAATTTCATCTATTTATTTATGTAAGTCCTTTCTTCAAGAACAGAAAAAATATGAGATTCTGAGTTGTGTTAGCATTAGAGGAGAGTTTCTTAATATGGAGGTCTAAGGACCCCTGGAAATCTGTGGAGAGAAAGAATTGAGCTGGCCTGTGAACTGAAATGAGAAAAAAAATTGCGTCTTCATTTTTGCCAACATCTAATTGAAACTTAGCATTTCCTTCAACTATGAATGTTGACTACAAACCATCATAGTATTAACAGTACATGCGACAGGTATTTTCATACCATATTACATTTTTTGTAGATATTTCAAAATATCATTAATACTTATCACTGGGCTTCCCTGGTGGCGCAGTGGTTGAGAGTCCGCCTGCCGATGCAGGGGACACGGGTTCGTGCCCTGGTCCAGGAAGATCCCACATGCCGCGGAGCGGCTGGGCCCATGAGCCATGGCCGCTGAGCCTGCGAGTCCGGAGCCATGCTCCACAACTGGAGAGGCCACAACAGTGAGAGCCCGCGTACCGCAAAAAAAAAAAAAAAAAAAATACTTATCGCTGCTTCAAAATTATAGTAATTATTAAACTCATCATGAGATTTGGTTTTTAATGCATTAATAAACATACTTCTGTATCAAAATTTTTATTAATTTTATAACTGTGTTTCATTGTAATTCATTTCCTTTGTAATCATATGTTTTATGAGTTCAAAAGCATTAGGAGAAGGTGCCCATCTACAGTGTCTGAAATTGAGAAAGACTTTTTAAAAATTCTGCTTCTTAATGGTTTTCATAATTTCTTTTTGAACTTTACAGAAACATTTCAGGAACTACTATCTCTGCCACTACAACTAGATTAACATGTTTCTGTTTCCTTTCACCTCTCCTTCTCTCTCCACAGAGAACACTTACTTCACCAGGGTTTAACTCTTTTTCTTTCTGTTCTCCAGCTATATTTGCTCAAGTTGTAGCTCTCAGATTTATATTAAGTTTATATTTAGATTTAGCAGGTATTATTCTATTCCTGAGTTCTTTATTTTGGTTCATTTTTTGGGCAAGGTGTCACCAGGGAACTGATTTTCAAGAAGTGCTCATGAGTGTTTATATTCCCTGATTTCATGATATTTTGAGATGTCTACAACAAATATAATTTGTTTGCATCCATCCTCAAATAGATTAAAATCTTAAAGGAGGTTTGAAGGGGGAATGAGCACACAAAGGCTGGGTGGGCAGAGGAGGAGCAGGGAGGGAAGATAGAGTGATTAGGGAAGACTTTCAAAATCGAAATTGAGCCAAGCCTTGAGAAAGGAGCAAAAGTAAGCTCATAGGAGAGAAGAGAGGAAGGACATCTGGGCAGGGGCGTGGATAGCAGCAAAAACCCAGAGGTAAGGGTGCTTTGGGCCTGTTGGAGGGACAGATAAGCAACCAGTCTATCTGGAATTTGGGTGCTGAGGGGGCTTATGTGTCAGAAAAGTGCCATACATCATCTGACACAGTTTTGCACCATTTTGGCCAATTGGCACTTGGCCTCCGAGGGTCTCCTAATTGATAAGTCCAATGGCTGCTACTTAAACCCCTTTGCCCTTTGATCTCTCTGAAGTACTTAACAATCCTGAGTACCTTTCTTTTTAAAATTCTGTCCTCTCTTGGTCTATCAGTTACCTTCTGAGTCTCTGGCCTCTCTGTCTTGGTCTCCTCTGTATCATCCCCTTCATCTGGCCAGTCCTTGACTGTGGTGCTCCCATAGGGTCTGTCATTGGCCCTGTTCTCTTCACCTTCTACCATCTTTCCCTGGAAAGCTCCTCCATCTACTCTCACCACATTAACTACCACCCCAAGGCCAAATGACTTCTAACTAAATATATGTAGTGCAGGCTGGATCTCTCCTGAGCCCCAGATCCCTGCGGATGGGACATCTCTACCAGAGAATCCCAGTTGCTCCTCACATTTGGCATGCCCAAAGCCAAACTTGTGCTACTATATACATAATACATAACCAGTAAGGACCTACTGTATAGCATAGGGAACTATACTCAATATCTTGTAATAACCTATAATGGAAAAGAATCTGAAAAAATATGTATATATATTCATATATATAAAGCTGAATCACTTTGCTGTGCTCGTGAAACTAACACAACATTGTAAATCAGCTATACTTGAATAAAAATTTTAAAAATTTAAAAAATAAAAAAACTTGTGTTCCCCCCCCCCCCCGCCCACCCTGCTCTTTTTCCTATGTTTCTCATCTCAGCGTGATTCAGAGGTGGAAGGAGAAAGAAAAGCAAAGGGATAGGAAGAGACAAAGAAGGGCTCACGAGTCCTGTAGTGCTCTTGCATGTCCTCCCTTCCCATCCCAACAACTAACACTTTAGGTCAGGCTCTTTTCCATTCTCCCCTGTACTCCCATACCAGCCACCTGGTTGCAGCTGGGTGTCTACTCTTCACTTGCTCTAATCCATCTTCCACAACTGATCACAAAGATTTGGTAGGGGCTTCCCTGGTGGCGCAGTGGTTGGGGGTCTGCCTGCCGATGCAGGGGACGCGGGTTCGTGCCCCCGTCCGGGAGGATCCCACATGCTGCGGAGCGGCTGGGCCCGTGAGCCATGGCCGCTGAGCCTGCGCGTCCGGAGCCTGTGCTCCGCAACGGGAGAGGCCACAGCAGTGAGAGGCCCTTGTACCGCAAAAAAAAAAAGAAAAAAAAGATTTGGTAAAACATGAAACTGAGCATTGAGCTTACCTTCATGGCCCACCTGCCCCAGTTTATTTTTCACCACCCACATCCTTGTAAACCCTCTTCCACATACAAATATTTTTTTCTAAAATCAAACAAAACTTTTTTGATAACCCCAAGCACACTCTGATCTCAGACTTCAGACTTTTCCCACACTACCCTGGTTCTTACCTCCCTTTACCTGGCCATCATTCACTGGCCCTGGAGGGCTCATCTTAGAAGCTCCTTTTTCTAGAAAGGCTTCTCACCATCCAGGCTGCATTAGGCCAGCCTCCTCTGTTCTCCCAGAGACTGGGTGTGCCCCACGACCCTAGACCCACCAGACTCTTTTGTAATTCTTTGTCTCCAGGCCTGCCTACCCCTCTAGCCTCTAAGCTCAGGGACACCAGAAACTCTAGTCTCTGTCATTAGGCCCTGGCTGCACACCTGGTGAATAGCAGGTGGGTGTTCTATAAATATTACTTATTTTAAGATCATCCCCCACATGACGGCATTTCTGGAACATCTGAAATCCAGTAAAGACAACAGGACAGAGACTTGGAATTAGGACTACTTCAGAAAATACAGGTGGATGGTTATTATAACCATACCTGCTGGGTGCCATGTGATTTATTCGGATTTTAGAACTCAAAGCTGTCCTTCCTCTCAGAGAACTCACCACCCTGCCTAACGATATTTTTAAATAATGCAGATTGAAACGAGCTGAGAACCCCGAGTGCGTATTGCTCACTCCTCCTGCATAGGTCATCTGGGGGGTTCATTCAGAAAACGGTATCTTCATTTCTCACTAAGCAGTGAGCCCTGCGCTTTGGGGATTGTGTCCTGTCCATGAAGAGAATAACAAGATTCAACCATACGGATGGGAATAACATACAGAAGCCACCATCCAGGACCTATCAGTCCTGACCAGGAGGCTCTGTGTGACTAGGAGTCCTTCCAGTCACATCGTTACAGTGGTTTGTCTTTCCAGCAAGATCTTATTACTCATGACTGTCCTCAGTCTCCATTTCTTAATTTTGCTAGGAGTTCCCTGTGCTCTGCTCGGTGTTCCGTTCACGCTCTGTATCTACACCAACATGGAGGCACCAAACACAGGCTCCTTCTGTCGTCTCTGAAGCAATCCATCTAAGTGAGGGTCCTGATAAGGAAAATATCCTGAAAAGCTCTAGCCTTTTACCAGGTTTATTTTTTTCTTCTCCCAGCACTCAGCAAACCCCCCAATACACCCATGCCTCACCTCTTTCTGCCTTAAACCCTCATTTGTCAGTTTCTACTGGTCTCTGAACATCTCTTCAGGGTTTGCAGATGGAACAAAGCATTTTGCCAGATATGCAAGGTGACCCCCTAGTGGTTAAAAGGATCACAGCAGGCTCCCTTCCTCATTCCTCTTCATCTTCCCACCACACCTGGGAGTCTCCAGCTCTGAGCCTCATTCTCTACATGTGTAAATTGGAAATAACAATCCTCACGCATCTGTGAGTCAAATGAGAAAGTGCAAAGTACATTCGAAACTGCAAATTTTAAATACTGCCTATAAGATAGAATTTGAGGGCAAAGCCCCTGTAAGAAACAGCTCAGCTGGGAAATTGCCTTGTGACTCTAAGGAACACTAAACCACCACTGGCTAAATAATGCACTAGATAGAAACATTCAGATTTATCAGAGTACCACTCAGGAAAAGTACTATATGTGCTTAAAGACTTTTATAACCTGCTTGGAAGAGGGAGAACACGACACTTCCAGGGACATGCTAGAGTGACCACAGATGGACACTATACCACCTTCTAGGGAGGGTGGGGCTGTTTTCTGCAGAGCTGCTGTTTTGCTCAGTGGGGTGTGGAGATGTGCCCAGAGCTGAATGACTCTGGACCAGCAAGGAGGCATAGGGTGCTGCTCAAGCAGTTGGAATCTCCTTCCCACCCTTCCTCCAGACTATGCCAATGTTCTTTCTAAATAGGGGTTTAAAAAATATAAAGATTTAAAGGACCCCCAAATAATTGGCCTACCTGAATTGTCCCCATGTCTCCTCACTTCCAGATATACCTGTTAGTGTAAAGTAGGGACTAACTGTATAAAAAGAGTAAATGGCAGCAGCCCAAGGGCCCTTGAGATGGGGGAAAAAAATCTCTTCAGGTTAACTCATTAAACAAACCTCTAAATCTATTTTCAGAGACAAGAGTAAGACCAGTATGTTATATTTTCTGGGTTCTAGTGAGGTGCTATGGCATTGCATATTGTCTTATTAAAGGTATGAGATTGTGCTGTACTGTTTTAAATGTCTGGATGGGAGGGGTTATGTTAGCATATTATATTCTCTTTGGGGTGGATCGTTTTACAGAGCATCTTCAACAATGATATTAGACACAATTTCCTTCAGTCATGCTAATTTCAGGCCTACCAGAGGCTTGTAGTTTCCCATCCAGGCCCTCTAAGACAGTCTGCAGGTGATGTACAGAAAATGAATGCATTCCTCCCCCACATCACCTACAACTGCAGCCTGTTTCTTCTGTAGAGCTTCACAATGCCCATAAAAGCTTGGATAATTGTTTGTTTGAATTCAATAAACTCTTCACTCATGTTAACGGGATTTTTCCAGCAGTCTGAGCCCCACCATGAAATTTCATCTCTTCTTCTTCTCCCCACCCCTGGCTCCACTGTGAGCCACCCATGAAATACTTGCGCCACAACCCCATATTTGAATGGGCCTCGAGTCACAGCTTGAGCATGTTCATGCTCCTGGGACACTAAAAGGTGTATAATGGTGCTGTGCTGTGCAGTGTCATCCAGGTAATTTCCCAACATATACATGCAACTATGCCCCAACTACTCTATACTTGGCAAAGTTTATACCCGAAAATCGTCCGAAGGATTGTGTCTTCTCTAAGGGGAGTAACATTTAGTATGTTGTAGCTGATTTTTTCATTCTAAATTTCCATATTAAATGCCCAGAATGATGTATATCTATATATTGATAGCTATATCTATCTATCTATATCTATCATCTATCTATCTATCTATCTATCCTCTGTTTCTATCCCCCAAACCAAGTAAAATCCTATATAATTTTGAGGAAGAGGGATGGAGTGGGGAGGGGGGTCATAGGTTATGCTATATGTGTTGAACCCACTGAGTTCAATTATAGCAAGTCTTGTTAAGCATCCTTATTTACATTCTCCTGCCTCTTTGGACACTGAATTTGTGAGTTGTGGGTGGTCTCACATATATATTCTACCTTAATTTAGTTTTTTTCTTCCAGTTTTATTGAGATATAATTGCCACACAGCGCTGTATAAGTTTAAGGTGTACGGCATAATGATCTGACTTACATACATCATGAAATGATGACCACAGTAAGTTTAGTGAACATCCATCATCTCATATAAATACAAAGTGAAAGAAGGAGAAAAAAAATATTTTTCCTTGTGATGAGAACTCTTAGGATTTACTCTCCTGGCAACTTTCATATGTAACATACCACTCTGCCTTAATTATAAATTCCAACCCAATTTATGACTCATCACCTCAAGTGAGAGAATGAATGATGACATCTGCTACAACACTGAGTCCACTGAGTAATTATTCCTCATGACTCAGCCTCCAAGTGGCCATAAATGTGTCTCTGTCATTAAGAACCACTCAAATGTGGTTGCACTAAGATGTCTGGTGTGAATACAACGCATTTTTATTTGAAATGAACAGAAACCATCATCTGAGAATTGGAGCACTTTCCCATATTAACAAAGTGTTGATCTACAGAAGGTGCCACCCCCATTTCTGTAATTAGTCTCCACTGAGGACCACAGTATTCTGAAATAAATTGGGATAGTCACATTGCGATGGATGCCCCGGCTGCTTAACTGGAATCTCCAACTCCAGCTTAGTAAGAGTTATTCCTATCTAATTCTTTCACTTACATTTAGCAATTATTTACTGAGTTAATATGGTCTACTGGGGGAAAAGAATACACATCTGGAATTCTGAGTTCTGGTCCCAAACACTAAATAGCAAACTATGTGAGCTTAGTCAACTACTTAGCTTCTCTGGATCCACTTCATCACGTATAAAAGGACAGGCTGTAGCTCACAGGGTAGTTGTGAATTTCAAATAAGACAATAGATTTTAAAATGCCACCAGTAAATTACTAAGCAATTATTATGTCCGTTGTTATCATAACAGTCTCAAGACACTGAAAAGCCATATAAAAAGTGTTAAAGGATCAAGAGCTCTCAAAGCAGACTGCTTGGGGACAAACTCCAGCTCCACACTTACTACCTATGGGAATACAGGCAAGACACTTAATCGTATGTCTGTGAAACGGGGCCAAGCATTACCTTATTTACAGGGCCGTTATAAGGACTGAATGAAAATAAAGCCCATAGAGCCCTACACAATTCCTAGAACATTCTATAAATGTTCATTCTTATGATTCTACTGGACCATCCAAGAAGAGACTCAAGAAAGAGGCTATAAGAAAGATTGACTCATCTCACCATTTTCCATTAAGACTGATAACAAGACAAGCAAAACTTTGGGAGAATTCTCACACTTCCCTTTTGCCCATTTTCATTACCCAATTGCTCTATCTCTGTAGTGTTTCCTAAAATTAAAATGAAAGGGTAGGGCGCATAAAATCTCTGATCTGAAAGGCTGTGATGCTACTGTATATACAGTTAGCCCTCTGTATCTACCAATTGAAATTTCCATCCAGTTCGTTAAATCCACAGATGTGAAACCTGCAGATATGGAGGGCCCATTGTATTCATCGTATTACACCATTTTATATAAGGAATTTGAGCATCCAGGGATTTTGGTACCTTCAGGGGAAGGAACCAATCCCCTGTGGAGACCAAGGGAGGACTGTATATTCTTTTGGGTTTACGTAAAGAAAAAACGTTGGTGTTGGGGAGCCTGCAATTCAATGTTTGCAAGGAAAGTAAAACAACAGAATTAGCTCAGTGTCAGAATATCTAGAATGCGCTATATGGTAAGTATCAGAATCTTAAAGATACTAAGGAGTTCAGAGAAGGGAGACATCAACCCAAACCAATTCCAGACAGTTCATCTCCATCCCAGCGTGCTTAGAAGGAGTCTAAGAAACAATAACGTAAAGGTTCTGCGTGAATGAAGCAACTAAGTCATTAATAAAAGTCAGTGAAGATTGTCCCTTTCACACTCAGCCTAGCTTTGTCTCTTGAGTAGGGACTGTAGTAACTTTCATTGTCAGAGAGAAGTGTGGCCTTACAGGGCTAAAACCAAGCACTAATACTAAACTCTACACAAGAATCTTAAAGGAATCACAAGATTCCTTAAAGGAATCTTAATGGCATGGTAAGTTTCTTAAGAAACTATTTTTGTGAGATCTCTGTATATTTTTGGTGTAAAGGTATGTGAACATCATGTGGCTTTAAGATTTTGGATGTTGGTCTTTTTTTTCTTTTAACATCTTTATTGGAGTATAATTGCTTTACAATGGTGTGTTAGTTTCTGCTTTATAACAAAGCAGAAACTATATACATATACATATGTCCTATATACATATACATATATACATACATACATATACATATACATATGTCCCCAGGTCTCTTCCCTCTTGCGTCTCCCTCCCTCCCACCCTCCCTATCCCACCCCTCTAGGTGGTCACAAAGCACCGAGCTGATCTCCCTGTGCTATGAGGCTGCTTCCCACTAAGCTATCTATTTTACATTTGGTAGTGTATATATGTCCATGCCACTTTCTCATTTTGTCCCATCTTGCCCTGGACGTTTGGTCTTTTGAGGAGCCATTACATTTACAAAACTCAGATGTTGCATCTTTGTAATGAAATGACCAGCTATAAAGGGGGATTTTTTTTTAAGCCCATCTCTGTTAATTGAACTTTTACATGTCTCTGGGTCACTTACCAGTTCATACACTAATTCTGAATGTGTGACAATAAAGACTAGAATTTGACATGAAGAAATGTTCTAGCCAGAGTTTTCATATACACTAAAAATGACCTCTGTTTCTACGATGCTTCTCATCTAATATATAAGAGAGAAAACACCTTCCTTAAATTTGAGTATACATGTCTCTTGAGGACTCCTTTCAGAAGTGTCATCATCAACTTAGAGGCCTTCCCCTTTGTCCCTCTCTGCCTTGCCAGCTATATATACCAGAGAGTACTGCCACCTGGTAAGGACCACTAGGTTCATGTATTCATGTTTAATCCCAGTTTAGTGGCACTGACGCGTAGGTGAATTCCTGCATGAGCACCAGGGATACATTTGTCGTGAAGAGAGCATTTTTAAAAAGGAATGTTTAAAATGCGATTTGGGGGCTTCCCTGGTGGCGCAGTGGTTGAGAGTCTGCCTGCCGATGCAGGGGACGCGGGTGTGTGCCCCTGTCCGGGAAGATCCCACATGCCGCGGAGCGGCTGGGCCCGTGAGCCACGGCCGCTGAGCCTGCCCGTCCGGAGTCTGTACTCCGCAACGGGAGAGGCCACAGTGGTGGGAGGCCCGCGTACCGCAAAAAACTAAAAATAAAAAAATAAAATGCGATTTTGTTGCATCTCCTTGATGAGCTGTTCCCTAAGTTTGCTTGTCAGCTCCATAACAAAAGTAAAAACAGAAAACTGCCAATGGTTTATACCCTAAAAATAAGCTAGTCCCTACTTGTCATTCAGGTACAACAAAAATGTATTAAAAATTGAAGAGATCTGAAAAATACTGGTTTCTCCTTGTAGCAGAAACCTCTAGCTATCTATCCATCAAAATCCTTTCTTTTTTTTTTAAAACATCTTTATTGGAGTATAATTGCTTTACAATGGTGTGTTAGTTTCTGCTTTATAACAAAGTGAATCAGTAATACATATGCTCCCATATCTCCTCCCTCTTGTGTCTCCCTGCCTCCCACCCTCCCTATCCCACCCCTCTAGGTGGTCACAGAGCATCCAGCTGATCTCCCTGTGCTATGCGGCTGCTTCCCACTAGCTATCGGTTTTACATTTAGTAGTGTATATATGTCCATGCTTCTCTCTCACTTTGTCACAGCTTACCCTTCCCCCTCCCCGTATCCTCAAGTCCATTCTCTAGTAGGTCTGTGTCTTTATTCCCGTCTTGCCCCTAGGTTCTTCATGACCATTTTTTTTTTTTTAGATTCCATATATATGTGTTAGCATACAGTATTCGTTTTACTCTTTCTGACTTACAAAATCCTTTCTTTGCTTTGAGCAACAGCTAGACTATGATTCCCAACATCCCTTTTCGTTAGTATGATCATGAGTCTAAGATTTCTCTATGAGAATGTAAGCAGAAATGATACCAGCCTCGACCTACAAAAACCTCTTATGTTTGATCCTCCATCCTCTTCCCTTCCAGTTGACTGGTATATTTATCTCCAGGTAGGGTGGCCAACCATTCCATTTCACCAGGAGTTTTCCAGTTTTAGCAATGAAACTCTACCATTCCAGGATACCTTTTAGTCCCAGGCAAACTAAGATGGTTGGTCACTCTACCTCAAGGTGTCCTTGGAAGCTATATGTTGAAGATGGTAGAGCCACTATCAATCTGAGCCCCTGAATGACCACATGGAGGAGAGCTACCCTGCTACACAGCAAGACTGTTACTTGAGAAAAAAAAAAAAAAAAACGTAACAAACTTCCATTTTATTGTGCCACTACATGTTTTGATTTTTTTGTTTTACAGTGACATGGCCTACTTTAATAAACTCTAAAAGGAGAAAGCAGAGCCATGTCTAAGTAAAACCACAAGAAATAAACTGTAGGAATAAATAGGTGAGGAAGATTAAGAGGTACAAACTTCTAGTTGTAAAACTAAACGAGTCTCGCGTATGAAATGTACAGTGTGGAGAGTATAGTCAATCACTATGTGATATCTTTGTATGGTGACAGATCTTAACTAGACTCATTGTGGTGATCATTTTGAAATGTATAGAAATACCAAATCACTATGTTATTTAATAGGAACTAACATAGTGTTGTAGGTCAATTATACTTCAAAATCAAAGAAAACCAAACAAATTTACAGAAAAGGAGATCAGCTATGTGATTACCAGAGGGTGGAGTGGGGAGGCAGAATTGATTGAAAGCAGTCAAAAGGTACAAACTTCCAGACGTAAGACAAATAAGTACTAGGGTCATAATGTACAACATGAGAAATATAATTAACACTGCTGTACGTTATATATGAAAGTTGTAAAGACAGAATCTATTGAATAGTTCCTCAATTTTGTATTTATATGAGATGATGGCTGTTTACTAAACATTGTTTAGTCAACAATTTCATGATATATCTAAGTCAAATCATTATGCTGTATGCCTTAAACTTATATAGTGTTGTATGTCAATTATATCTACAAATAACTAAATAAGCAAACAAATAAATTGTAGGAACAATAGAACAACAGACAAAGGCAAATAATGGAAGAAGGGAAAGAGAGAAAAATGGAGAGGGAGAGGGAGAGGGAGGGAAGGACGAGAAATGAAAGAGGGAAGGAAGGAAGGGAGGGAGGGAGAGGGGAATGGGTCAGGTGGGGTAACTTGATTTAGAGTTATTCAAATTATCCTTTTCATGAAAAACACATGTAACAGGAACTGACATCAGACCCCGAGTGCTGAGTAGAGGCCTCTCATCTCTGTTTTCTTCACACACACACTTCAGAGACCTACATACCTCTTCGTGAGGTGTTAATAATTACTGAGGTTTACTGGGAAAAGTACCATGTTTATATGTCTTGAGGTCAAAAGTTACAAACAGATAGCCTGCAAGAATGTAATTTACCGGCATAGCATTTTTAAAACTTTTAATTTTGAAAACCTTGAAGCCAGAGCACACCCTTCCCCCGCCCCCCCCACACACTTCCTATTATATTGCCTTTGGCACAATATCATTATATAACTTCTCTCAACATGCATCTTAAAGCAAGAGTTTTCAAACCCTTTATTTGGCAACAGAAGTCTTTTTTTTTCAATGAAATCTCGCTCACTGTATATCCCTAATATATAAGCATACGAAAGAGGTGCTGCTCTTTGAAGTGGGAGTGCAAGTTCAAGGGTCAACCAAAGAAGTTCCATGACTTATCATTGTTTCTACAAAAGGTCCAAACATTCTAAATATTCTAAAGGTCTAAATATTCTAAAGGTCTCCAAGATTTGGTCTAAAGTCATTTTAGCTTTATTAAACAATCTACTCTCTAGCCTAATGGGACAATTTCTTATTCTCTAAACATCCCCAGCTTCATACTTCCAACTTCATACCTTTTCCCAAGAGCATTCTTTGGGACCCTCTTGTGCACTCTTGCCTACTGCTACCCTACCAAGCCTAAATGTCATCTTCTCCCTGAAGCCCCCACTATCTCTCCAGCCAGGAAGGCTTTGTTGTTTCTCCTCTGTCACTCCACAGCAGCTTTCATGGGACCTGCACAGTCTGCTGAGTAGCAAGGTTATTTGTAGAAGTCATGCCATCTTATCTCCTTTGCAAGATAAAAAGCACTTTGAGGGATGGTAGTAGAGATACATAGCTATCAACCAAAATCCAGCCTTCACTTCCCCTCTAGTTAGAAAGTAGCAGCTGGGTACTTGTAGAGGCTAGATTTCCCAGTCTCCTTTGCAGCTCAGTGAATCTATGTGACAATGTTTTTGACAACAGATAGTGAGTTAAGGTGATTCTGCAGCTTCTAGATCTGATTAAAATATGTGGTACAGGCTTAAACACATTCTCTCTCCCCAGGCCATGAGCTGGATCCCGGATGTGCCTACATCCAAGCTTCAACCACGTGAGTGGGAACGACATTCTACTGAAGGTAGAACAAAATTCTGGAAAGAACCTGGTTCCCTGAGTGACTTTGTGAGCCCAGTTTCCTTCTCATCCTGGACCACTCACCTCAGAATTGTTGGTGAGAAAGAAATGAGCGTCTGTTTGCTTTCTGCCACAGTATTTGGGGACTTCCCTGTTATAGCAGCTTGTCCCTGCCAGTAGCACCGTCGGATCATGTCTTATATTTCTGTGAATTACCCTCACATCTACCACAATGGTTTATATAAAAAGTTGCTCAAATGTGTCTTTTGAATTGAATTACTGCTCTAGTAATTTTCTATTAAACCTTGTGATATTAATTATAGTGTACTATATAGAAAGGGCTGTTTCCTATCATTTTAATTGATATTATTCACAAACATAAAAGTCCTATGTTTACTGATTGATGGTTTTGTCCCTCAGTTCCTGAGAATAAACAATTAATCTGACCTATGAATTAATATCACCCAGAAAGACTTGAATAAAGATGATATGAGATATAATATTTTCAGGCTTATTTATCTTTATCTCCATGCCCTGTGTAAGGTACATCAGTCAGACTGGTTTTTATGTTCACAGTATTGTTTCACTTCCCTAGAGAGAATGTGGCACAAATGGAATGGGGTCCTGGAGTTACTGCCCAGGCTGATCAGCTGCCGAAGCAAACAGTACCCTCTTTACACATGGTCCATGATGATAATAAAGGCTATAAGACAGAAAAATAACCGGAAGTTGAAGGACACTAAAACTATTACCACAAAGTAGCTGAAGTGAGAAAAATACTGTCCACAAGAAAAGGAGTAAAAACAACCTATCTAACAAGGAATGCACTTATGTCATCCTCAGTCTTTCCTCCCCTTCGCTTCCAGGCTTTGCACTCTCCTGATTTTCCTTCAGCCTCAGTGATCACTCCTTCTCAGTTTCTTCTGTTTTTCCTCTGCTCCCAGATATCCTACCACTGCAGTGAACCAGGGCCACATCCCTGGTCCTTCCACTTCCTTATAGATACACAGTCACTTGAAATCGTGTCTCAGGGCTTTAAACCATCTATTTACTGAAACCTCCCGAATGTTAGCTCAGCCCATTCTTTTGAACTTCTGACTTCAATATCCAACTGTCTACTCAACCTCTCTACTTGAGTGTCTAATAGCCATCTTGAACTTAGCATGCCCTGGATAAATTTGTGATCTTCCACCCACAACCCTGCTCCATGGGCTGTCTTCCCATCTTACTTGATGGCAACTTCATCCTTTGACTTTTACCAATAGGATTTCATTTTATAATATTTTCCCTCTCAGTTATGCATATCCATGGGTCTCCTCACCATTCCTTGTATTTGCCAACAAGTTCCCACTCTTCCTTGGGCCTTTGCCCCACCTGCTCTCTGCCTGTGGATATCCCCCAGATGCGGCAAAGCTAATCCCTCACTTCCTTCCAGTCTTTGATCATCTGTCACCTTTTCAAATGAGGCCTTCCACAACTACCCTATTTATAATTGAAGTTATATCTATTAAATAAGTGAACACATATTTCCTGAACACCTACTTTATGCCAGGCGTTCTGCTAGACCTCGAGGCTACAACCTGAACAGCAGACAAGGGCTCTGCTCTCCTGGACCTTGGGATCTAGTTGCGAGCTATAAAAGAACCACTCACAAGAACTCAGCTCAGATTGCTACATGGCGTTACAGAAACAGGAAAAAGGATACATAACCAACTCTAATAGGGTGCCATGGAGGAGCATACTACAGAGAGAGGTTTTCAGAGGGCCAGCCTATCAGAAGAGCCTGTGGAAAACCTGAAATAGTTATTCAGGGAGATGCAGAGAGGATCCCCCCTACCCCACTAAATGAATTCGGTTCTCCATTCCATAATATTGACAAGGGTCCTGCGAAATGAAGGTTGTGCACAGAATCAGGAGCCCATGGACTCCTATTTAAAAGAGAATTTAGCTTAGATGAAGCATGGAGGCTTTTCTCTAAATGTTTCCAAATTTTAGTGTGCTTTGGGAGACAGGTATTCAGGACAGGGATGCACTGTAGAGCGTAGTGATATTCATGCAATGTTGAACTTCGAGTGTTCAGAGGTCAGAGCTTGCAAGAAGAGCTAGGAAGCTGGAAGGCTAAACGTGAAAATTTACACAGCCCCTAATCCCCTCCAGCTCCTGCCCCATGAGCTCAGGAGCAGAATGAGGGCTGTAGAAGGACTGAAGGGTTTTGTAGACTGAAGCTGACCACAGATCTCCAGCACCTATAAGATGTCACCACTTTCACTGTTGGCTGTGTGTATTGCACACCAGTTCTATAAATTGCAAGTCTTAATGTAAGTTTTTGGAAGGCATGCTGGTCTTTTCTCTTGGATACTGCCAGGAGACCCATGAGAGAAGCCTCTGCTAACTGGCAAGATACGAATTACCTGGAGAAAGTTACTTGAACAAAGGTACCGACTAAAGTGTTACACAACCCCAAATGCAAGACAAAGACACAGGCCCACGGCCAGGAGTTTTGAAAGTCCCAAAAGAGGCAGGAAAACGTGCTCTTCCTTCTGCACTCTGTATCTCCAGAAAAGAGGCCACCCAACGAACTACCTTAGGTATAGTCAGCACAGAAAGTGAAAAAGTGCAGAATTGGCATATTACCTCTACTTGAAACAAGGGACATAATGCTATATGTCTCAAAGGAAAGGAACTCTTCAGTTCTGTTTTGCTTCCATCATTTCTGTCATAAAAACACAGACTTTTCAGACTGTAAAGGGTAATACTGACAATGTATTTTTAAGTGAAAAGAATCATACTACAAAGCAGATTTTGCATTACTTCCCAAATTTTAAAATATAAACTTATGAACACGCATGTGTTTACACGTGCATGTATGTGAATGCATATACGCGTGTGTGCGCACATACACATGTATGGGGCAATAGTCGAGGGAAGGCTGGAAAGACATATCCCAAGATGTTAAAAGTAATCATCACTAGGTATTGAGAATATGAGGGATTTTTTTCCATTTTTATATATTTCACAATCTACTACAACACGTATTACTTTTCTAATCAGAAAACCACATACAATGAACTGATTAAAAGGAGAGGTTTATTGCCAAATATGGATGAGAAGAGACAGGGGAAATGGCTGCAATGAATGAGTGGAGGTTTCCTGCACTGCACATCAGATCCCAGGGTACTAAAGGAACACGCAGATGTGGTCACAGAACCAGGGTAAGCAATCCTAGAGGAACTGTAGAAAGCAGGCGTGGTTCCAGAAGGCCGCAAATTTACAAATGTTGTCCAGGTTTTCAAAAGAGGGAGATTGGTGAATTTCAGAGACTCAATCCCAGGACATATGACATCAACCCTTGCATAAATTCAAGCAGAGGTTATTAAACAGATGGCTTCTGAGCTCTTAGCACAGGAAGCTGTAGGCTCCCCGGAAACACATCGTGCCAAACTAATCTTGTTTCTTTTTTTGGTTGGACTAAGAAATTTGCAGGGGAGAGGGGCTGGGGCACCTGATAGCCTTCACTGACATCTGCTAATGCTAGAGCTTTCTCCACTGCTGGAATCAGGCAAACAAGGAGAGACAAGAGCAAGCACGCCCTCCAGGATGAAAGAGGCATTTGGGAAATTGACCACACGTCTAAGATGGGAGGAAAAGGGAGAAGCAGGTCATGGTGCAGCTCCCTCTACAAGAACACTTCTCGAGAAGCTCAGAAGACTGCTCTTCATCACTCAGATGTCACCTCTTCAGGGCCCACCCCGACCGCCCAAATTGAAGTAGCCCCTCTCCAGCCTCTCACTGGTCACTCTGTCAATTTGTTTTTCCTTCAGAGCATGTCTCCCTATTTATCTATTCACTTGTCTGCTGTCTATCTCTTTTCACCAGAATGTAAGCCCTTCATGAGCAAGAATGATGTCTATGTTGTTCAAAGCTGAAGGCCCAAGGCCTGGCACGCAGTACAGTTCAACAAATAATTTGCTCAGTAAATGAAATCTGTTCCTACTCTGCATTCTGTTTCCTGGTGATATCCACAAAACCGCCTTATTTCAGAGAGCCGTGGCCTCCTTCCCCTCACCTGTGAGCATTAAGGCCTCCAAAGGGGCCTCCCTGCCTCCAGCATCACTACATTTAATCCCTTCTCCTCACTATCTCACCACTGGCTCTGATGAGAAGCAAAGATATTTGGCAAAATTCCTCTCCCACCAGTAATGACAAGCACCAGGTATGAGGTGGATAAGCGGTGGGGACAGTCTAGCAAATCATTCATAATGATTATTAAGAACAAGGACTTTGGCCTCGGACTGTAATATGGAACATCTTACCCTGGCCAACACAGTTGGTTACCTGTGGTTATCGTGGCCCAGTGTAGGACAGACTTTCATCATTTCAGCAGCCAGATGCATCCCTCCTCCACAGAGAAGAGCCAATTAGCAGGTTGCCTGTGGAGCAAAGCCCCTCCCTTAACACTTCCCCCCCCAGAAGGTAGCAGAGGTTCCCTCTCCCTGGGCCAACACAGCAATGGGGGAGACGAGACAGGTAGCCCCAGGACCTTAGAATTCTGCTGGCTCCTATGGAGTCAAGTTCTCCAGGGCTTCAGCTCAGCCTTCATAATGTGACCATCACTTCAGTTTTATATTCTTTAGGCCAGAAAGGAAGCCACCTGGCACAGTTATTAAAGGGATAGATTCTGGAACCAGGCTACACAGCTTTACTGTTCACTCTCCATGCTGCTTTGGGCAAGATAGTTAATCGCTCTGTGCCTCAGTTTCCCCAGCTGTAAAATGGGGATAGGACAGCATCTAACTCATAGACTTTCTGAAAAAAGAACATGAGTTAATAAATGTAATGGACTTAGAACCATGCCTACATATATTAAGCACTATATAAAGCTTTTGCCATTGTTATAAATATGAAAGCACCTAGTATTTCAGTAAATCATCATAAGGGTCCTTAGTACATATTAGCATTTTTATTACTCACTACGCTCGGCATTAAATTCCAGCACCCACATTCGAAGAAGAACAAGAACAAGCAGGTACCACACCAAAGGGTAAGAAAGAGCATCTAGATTCACATTCCGTTTACACCACATTCTACCCGTGAGGTTTTGGTCATGGCATTAGGGCTGTCCAAAATTCCACTTGATCATTCCTTATATTAAAATTTAAAAAATAGGGTAATAGCAATTGTTCAGATTTTCTTATGGCATTATTGTAGATCTAGGAGAATATGCATGTAGGGTGCTTTATAAAGAAAAAAGTACTATTATTAAGACATGAGGTTCTCACAGTCACCAGGACTTACTAAATAAGCCAATCATCAACAAAGAGGAAACACAGTTAGTTAAAGAAAAGAGCAACCTCACTGGTCCTCCAGGGTCTGCAGCTAACTGCCTGTGTGATCTTGAGAAATCTCTTTGGGCTTCGGTTTCCTCATCTACAAACTAAGGTGGAAAATCACGAATGTCCCTTCTGATCTGCCTCTCATGGGAGAATTGCAAAGCAGGAGCTTTTGAGATACAGGTTTTGCACATGGCAAAGCACCATATAGAAAATATTCACATTATTAATTTAGTGATTAATTAATAATCAACATGTTAGTACATGATTGTTGGTTTCCACTAATGAGAACATCTAAAAAATGCCCTCACCAAATACAGGAATACAGACACTGAGTTTTTACTCAGCAGGAATAATTTAACTCAAAGCATTATCATATAGTAAGAAGAGTAGGGTTTTGCAAGTTTATTTGTCAAACAAAATAATCAGGACTATAATGTATATAATGCTAAACTACTGCTGATGTGCAATTCACTCATTCCTCAAATATTTTTGAGTGCCTACAATTTTCTAGATCCTAGGAAAAACAACAAATATGACAGGAAAGGTCCTGGGCTCACCACACTTGTTCTAAGAGTAAACTAGAATACAGATAAATAAGCACAATGATAACAAATAAGTACAAAAAACTTGATAAATGGAAAGGTGTGCTAAGAGGTCATCTCTAGCAGGAGGTGTGCCATATAAAAGAGGGTGGTCAGGGAAGATGTCTTTAAGGGAATGACATTAAACTAAAATCCAAAAGGTAGGAACAATCTACCTTGTGAAGGGATGGGTACAAGTGTGTCAGGCAGAAAAAATAGCAAGAGCTAAGAGCCTAAGATAGGACAGAGCTTAAAATGTCTGAGCAATTGAATATGGGGGAAGGTGACCAAAGCACCTTCGAATGTTGGGGAAAGAAAGGAGTCAAGATGAAGAGGCCAGATTGGATAGAACTTTGTGGGGCATGGAACAAATTTAGCTGTTATTCTAAGAGAAATAACAGAATTTAGGCTTAATTGGGACATGACATCAGTCAACCTCTCATGGGTACATTCACGTAGACCATGACGACAATTCTTCTAGTGTTCCTATTAACTACTTCTCCATTGTTTGGTTTTTTGTTTTTGGTTCTGCAATTTGCTAACAAGCTCCATCCACTTTCTGGATGAACATGTGGTATCTTAGATTATTCCAAAATACACCACATATCCAAGAAATCAGGTCTAATTTGGGTGACAGTTTTGGACCTGAAAGTTGATCAACCCTTCCCTGGATGGTCTTATGACTAAATAATCCCAGAGGCTCCAAATGTCTTTCATGAATGCCCAAGGGTTGTCAGGGACAGACACAAGATCAATGGATGAAACTCGTAAAAAGGCAAATTTCAATTCAAAATAGGAAGGGCTTTCTAAAAGTTTAGTTTAATAAAATTGGAAAAGAGCAGGGGTTTACACACTTCTTCTGTAAAGGTTCAGATAGTACGCTTTTTAGTCTTTGCAGACCATACAATTTCTGTATTAACTATTTAACTCTGCCCCTGTAGCAAAAAAAGCAGCCACACACAATACATAAACAAATGAGCCTGGCTGTGTTCCAATAAAACTTTATTTACAAAAAAGTGGTGGACTGGACTTGGCCTGCAGGCTATAGTTTGCCAGTCCCTGGGATAGGCCAGAGAAGGCAAAATGACAGCTCACAAATGTCATCTAGCCCCTAGACATGTTTTTTAGGCCCAAACTGTGTTTTAAAATAGAAAACATTAAGAGTTAAAGGGTTTTACAAAAAATCCAGATTCCTAGCTGTTCTTAAGAAAGTGGAAGATTAGTAACACAGGGCCCACATTCCTATGTGTCAACAAGTGTCAACAGTTGACTGGAGCTGGGTAGTAGCTGCCCACTTTGGAGGGAACATGGGCCCTCTGGGTCACCACAGACCCCACCACAGGCCTCTCGCCTTCCCGACTTTGGGGTTTAATATCAGTTACCACTTAGCATCATGCTCACCCATTTTTTTCCTTATTCTAGAGAATTATTTCTCTGAACCTGCATCTATATCAAATGTAGGAAAATAAAAGACAGATTGAAAATGTCACATTTCAAGAAAAATGAGAACAGGCATATGGGTTTAATATGCAGACAAAGGATGCTGTGTTGAAAGAATCATTGTTTCTACTTTTCTGGTTTTTTTCAATTTTGAATTTAAAATATGTACATAGGGCTTCCCTGGTGGCGCAGTGGTTGAGAATCTGCCTGCCGGTGCAGGGGACACCGGTTTGAGCCCTGGTCTGGGAAGATCCCACATGCCGCGGAGCAACTGGGCCCGTGAGCCACGGCTGCTGAGCCTGCGCATCCGGATCCTGTGCTCCACAACAAGAGAGGCCGTGACAGTGAGAGGCCCGCTCACCGCAATGAAGAGTGGCCCCCACTTGCCGCAACTAGAGAAAGCCTTCGCACAGAAACGAAGACCCAACCAGCCAAAAATAAAATAAATAAATAAATAAATAAATTTATTAAAATATTTACATATTTATATCATGTTACATCCTTACACCATAGCTCAGTAACCATAAAAATAGTTTGGATCTACTTCTGCATCTGATTTTCTTGTTCTGGGCCTATTTCATTCATCTGTTACCTGACCAGCTCCCATAGTAGTTGAGTTTGTACCCTTAGAATAGACCAGTATACAGGCAGTGGATAGCCCACCCCTGGAAGACCGAAAGCTGCTGAATCACTCAACTGGAAACATTTGCATTGTGGATGCTACTTTGGGCTAGAGGCTGTGTTCGATAATCCCTAATGCCTTGATCCTAGAACCTTGGCAGTCTGAATCCCAACCATGGCGGGGTAACTCAATTAATAGTACAGTTATTCTCACCAAATAATGGACTGGCCAAACAGCATTCCATCTATTTCATAAATACAGACATAGGTACCAACTTCATGAACAGAGCTCAAAGTGAAAGACATGTGGATAATCTATTTAATCAAGGAAGAAAACCGAAATAACAATTTAGGCATAGGGCAGATGGTGGCTGCAGAGCAGACTGAGGTAATCCCTTAATCCCACATGGAGCAAGTCCTCCCTTTTCTGTCTTCTGAGAGTGATCAGGGAATACATGCTTCCTTCCCCACTGGATGCCCAGCCTCTGGAGTCAGTTTTCATCCCATTCATTTGCTTGGCTACAGAGTCATCCAGCCTTTCTTTTAAATTTGTGCAGAATTAACCCCTTCTAAAGGGGGATGTCAAGGGAATTCCCTGGCTGTCCAGTGGTTAGGACTTGGTGCTTTCACTGCCGGGATCCACGCTCGATCCCTGATCGGGGAACTAAGATCCCGTAAGCCTCTCGGCACGGCCCAAATAAATAAATAAATAAATAAATAAATAAATGGGGATATCAAAAAATGAGAAGGAAGGAAAAAGTTGGGGCACATACACAAACCTAATCAAATACTCTTCAGCTTAGAGAACATCCAGGTAAATGAAAAACTACTGACGCTTATGGTGACTAAAACGATTTATACTCAAACACAATGATTGTAAGTGTGTAACAAAGACGTTGAGACTGATTGGAAACAAATATGCAACAATGAAAGTTGTGGGAGACTAAAAAATTATGGGAGCTTGACATTGCTCTTAAATTCCCTGGAATTTTACATTACTTCTTATTATAAGAAAATAGAAGTGTAAGACATGGCATAAAATACATCATAAAGAAAAGAATCATTTGCAAACAAGTAAAGAGTACAATCTAGTGTGATTCTTGAATAACTGTGATGCCTTCTGATCGTTTACAAAACACAAACTGAGTTAGCCTTTTTTGCCAGTCGGCAATATGAAGACAGTAGATGAAACTGCTGAGAACATCTGATAAGGAAGCTTTGGGCAAGGCCTGTCACAGTATTCAGCAAGATTTTGTGCCCTGGTACTTGCTGAAGGAATTTCAGTTCACCTTTGGATTGTCTAAGGATGCCACTTAAAGTAACTAAGTTGCATATAATTAAAGTAAGTATTCTCTAGATGACTTTTATAGAACTAGAAAAATCTAATCCTTTGTCCTCCCCTGTCATAGCTTAAGTTTTAAGATTATCCCTTACTACTCATAACTGCATGGCTGGTCTCATCAATACAACATAAATAATTTACTTTGCGCATTCTGCTTCAGATCAGTGCTCACTCACTAAGTCTTTGTGACTCGGAATCACAACTTACATTACAACTTACATGTAAGTAAAAATCATCTAGACAAACTTACTCGTTTAACAGATAAGCTGGGTTAAAGGGTTTGTACAACATCATACATGTACTCGGCACCAAAGTCAGGAAGTTGGCCTGTGTCTAAACAATTTCTGATGGAGCTCGGATATGTCATAACCTTTACAATGACAATGATAATCACAAACCACAGCAACTAGAATGCAGCATCTGTGTTTATGAAGCAGGGAAGTGTTTTGTTGTTTCCTCATAACCTTTAGAAAAGATAGTAACACGTATACTGACATTTTTAGTTAATGTATTATATCAAAAATAATTATTAACTCCCATGGAAAATGGTCAAGTTCTTTGGCATTTTCCAAATGGCTTAGACATATCTTACAATAAAGACAAAATCCTTGAAGAAGGCCTTTGCCTGTGCTGAGTGAGCATTTTACCCCACGCCCCATAGAATGCAGAGCGCCTACCATGAGCGACACAAACGGTACATTCATTACATTATAAAAACTGTGCCTGTGGATACATTAGCCAGGGAGGCGGGATCTAAATTCAATGGTCATGCACACCTGGGAATTAATTTCTTATGCATGGCTTTTCATTTGAAATCCATCCGTCAACTGTCCTCAGCGAATTTCTTGAGGTGCCGATGTCATGATTTCCCAAGTAAACCACAGTACAGATCACAGAAACCTCAATTTTTACACAATGAGCTTCTTCGGCCTTCCATTCCTCACCCCCCACACCCTTCCTTGTTATTTACTGCATTTTACACGTGTATTTTATTTCATGCTTTTATTAATCCAAGTCTTGCCTGCCTCCATCTCAGCAGTAACAAAAGAAGCTGTAGCAAATCAATGAACTCAGAGCTGAGAAACAGGGCCAGCCCTGCGTACCCTTTCGACCCACCGGGCACGGGCTTGCTGAGTGTAACCTGAAGTCTTAAAACACTTTCTAGACCAGCCCGAAAGTAGAAATGAGAACTGGTTTGTCTCTCAAGTCAATGCTTTACAAGAAAAGACTGGTTGGTGCTGTTTACATTGAGGAAGAAAGGGTGAAAGACAGTAATCCTTGACCTAGAATTTCTAGGAGAAAGAAAGCAGAGTAGGAGTTCTGTTTTCACTTTGAAATTACAGAATTAAGACAGGAACAGAGAGAAGGGGGAGGGTGGGTGCAGAGTTTTGTGTGTTTGTCCTTTAGGCTCGGTTACACACACCTCACCATGGCTAAACGGAAAGGCCTGGGTTCAGCTAAAGCACTGGTATTTGGGTTTGTGCGGAACGGCGGCGACTCGGGAACCTCAAGGGCTAGCCCTGCTCTGAGAGGCAGCTGTCAACATGCACGGCCCATTACACTTTTCTTCCAACAGCATTCTGAATGGCTTGCAGGGGGGACCATGCCAGCCTGGGACAGCAGGATGTTCGTGATGTCTCTCAGCGGATGGTGGTTGAAATACTAAACCAAGTAATCTAAGAGGAGGTAAAAAAATAAAGAAGCCCCGAGGAATCCTCAAGTCAGTTGCAGAATGGTAACTCGCATTTGCCTAATGGGATGTGCATCTTGCATGGTTTGCAGGTTTCATGCCCTGAAATTTCCGCCCCATTGAGACCACACAGGTGACAAGCCAGGCCATGAGGTCTTGAGCCACAGCTGTCCGCCTATTCCTCTCAGAGCCAACGTTTCCACTTCTGTAGGACAAAACTGTTAGGGGTGTCTAGCCCTTTTTGTTGGATGGAACTGCCCATTTGATTTGAAATCAGTCGAGCTTGTGATGATATCTTTATCACACACAGGGCACAGAAGCAATAGATATATCCTTACCCACAGAGACGCTATGGATGGTACACTGGATATTTCTGTGGGGATATGGGCAGATAGGCCAATGTCAAGAGCTTCCCAGGGCAATATCAAGATCCCCAGCACATCTCAACATGATTCAGTATAGGGGAAAATTCAAGTAATAAGCACAGTTAAGTACCCCATAGCACAGGAGTAAAGGGACACACATAAAAATTAAGCTGATTTCTAAAAAATATAGAGATGCAATATTGCTGTACAGAAGCTTATGGGAGTTTGTGGTCTGAGATTCATATTTATACTTCCTCATATTATCTCTCTCTCTCACACACACGCATACATAAACACAGAGAGAGGTTTGTTTTTACCTGTTTAATTTATGCTTCATCTCTAATATTATCTTTTGATTATTATATGGGAGTGTTAATCACTTTAATCCTATAGCGACTTTCTGTTTTTCCCCTTCTATGATCTCTGTAGCTATTTTAGGAACTCTCTTACTTATTTTGTTTCCCTACGAGACAGGGGAATCACTTCCTATGGGGCACATGAAGGGTATACAATGAACTAATACACCTCATCCTAGACAGTATCAAGGAGTGGCAGCTGGGACCCCAGCCTCACAGCATTCAGGAGGGAGCTGCTGTTTGCACACGTCAACCTGAATGTCAGGATGATTCTTTTGACTGAGTTGAGGTGGCAGCTTCTCTTTAAGCAAGCACAGCCTAATACCTGTCTTCTTCAATCATGTGTGACTGTGTGTAATTTTTTGAAATACTTTTTGCTAGTCCAATCTTCAAATCCTGTTTTTTCCATACTTAATTTTAATCAGTCAGTCTGCAAACATTTACCAGGCTCACAGTCGATAATCAAAGCGCCCTAAATTCAAATCCCAGCCTTGCTACTTGCCATGTGATCTTGGGGAAGATAATTTCTCCCCCTAAACATCAGCTTCCTTTTACTGTAAAATGAGAATTACAGTACTTCCCTCATAGATACTTTTATAAAAATTAGAAATAAAGATTGTAAGGTACCAATCACGGTGTTCAACAACACATAGGAAGTATTTAATCAATGGGAATTATTATTATTATTTTATAACATAACTTCTAATTTTATATTCAAAAATATATTTGTATATAAATACATATTTATATAAATTAAATACAACATATTTTATAAATTTTATGATTTATAATATTCATAATAATTACTATTACTTTCTGGGTGCCAGAGACAATTTAAAGATAAAAATGACATAACCCCTTCCCTTCAGTGGTAAGAAGTCCCATACACATGAAGAAACAATACATGAAGCTATGTATGCTTTACCTCAAACATCACATACTTTGAGATTTGAGAAACAAAAGGGAGCCCTTTGTTATGGGGTGAAGAGAGTATGTTTAGAATACTTACAACGTGGCTCTCAGTCATGTAGCAAATAAGAGTGAGCATTCCTTTATGAGATATATTTCCCATGATGAAGAATTCAAAGACGTAGATGACCCAAGGTTTGAGGGCCCAGAAGTATTTCTATAAGCCAGAGGCTGCTAATACAGGTAGACCTATGACTACTTCAGGAGGGAAAAATCTTCTTTCCCATGGCCACATAAAAAAAATCAACCAGTCATACTCCTCCCTCCAAGAGGTGATTCCTTTCTCCTTGAATATAGCCTGGACTTAGTGACTAACTTCTAACAGGAGTGTGGAAACGTAAAAATAAGCATCTTTAGAGTGAAGAAACATGGCAGACCCCACCTCAACTAAGAGATCAAGGCCAACATGGCCAGTGAGAATTCACACAGATATCATGTACTCTGGATACGATGCAACGAGAAGGGCACTGAGGTATCCACCTCTGTGGTGTTCTTCCCGAAAACCCATAACCCCAGCTTCACCATGAGAAAACAACAGACAAACCCAATTGAAATACATTCTTCAAAATACCTGTCAAATGCTCTTCAAAAGCCTCAAGGTCACGAAAAACTGGAAAAGACTGAGAAACAGTCACAGTCTGGAGAAGACGAAGAAGGCATTCTGACTGCATGCAATGTGGTATCCTGGATTAGATCCTGGAATGGAAAAAAGGACATTAGTGGAAAACTGGTAAAAGCTGAACACAGTGTGTAGTTTGGATAATGGCATTGTACCACTGTAAATTTCATGTGTATGATGTCAACTTTAGGAGGAGCCATGTAAAGGGATATTAGATTTCTGAGTACTATCTTTGTAGCTCTTTTGTAAATCTAGATATTATTTCAAAAGAAAAAGATTTTAAAATCAAGCCATCAATCAATAAATCTTGAATAGATTAGAATAATGGCATTCATTCTTACAAGACATCAGTGAGGCACTGTCTAGTTTTCTGTAGAACAGCACAAATAAATTAGTAATTTCCACCACAGTCTCTCTCTCCCTATATATATTATATATATAAATATGTTACATGTATTTATATACATAATATATATATATACAAACTTTTAACTTATATAATTTTGTATGTAATATATATTACATACATAACTATATAATGTACTTTTATATAATATATATTATATATACATAATTATACATGGGTATGTGTATACACATACCCATATATAAGCAAAGCACCCCAACTTATGATGTTACAAAAATTTTTTAACCTCAAAAGTTACTTTCTCATAACAAAGGTATAATGGTTGGTTATGTTACCATACCAACTCAAAAATCTGTGTAGTGCAGAACATGGCTAAAATGGGATAAAAACAAACCATGAACCCCAAGTCCTTCAAAGGCCTCAAGGCTAAGGCAAAGTAACACTAAAGAAAGTATACAGACTGTGGGATCAGAAGGAACTACATTCAAGTCCAAATTCTGACACTTATTGTGTGATCTTGGGCAAGTCATTTTAGGCTTCTTGTATCTCTGGTTCCTTATCTATAAATGACAGATGCTATCTATATCCCAGAATTTTGGCAAAAATTAAATGAGATGAGGCATGAAAAGCACAGCTGCTAACAAATTTAGGCACAATGATTGGCAGCTACAATAAAAGCTCCAAGGCTTCCTGAGTCCTACTTGGTCCAGAATACAAGAGCTGTGTAGTAATCAGATACACTGGGTTGGGGATAAGAGTTTGCTGATCTGGCTTTGGTGCTATCAACCAGTGAGAGTCATGACAAATTCTCCATAAAGGACTCCAGTAGTGTCGATGGGCTGGGAGGAGAAAAGGGAGCTTTAGCTGTTAACAAATTAGTAACTGCCTAACCATCCATTTATACTACACTAAACTCTTTGAAAGATCTTAAATAAATCCACATAGGTTACCTTATCTTGTGCTGCAGTTTACCAAGGCAGTGTGACAAGTCACCCTAAAACTTAGTGATTTAAAACAAGGAGATTTATTTTGTCCTCAAATCTGCAATTTGGATGGGACTCAGTGAGAATGGGTCCCCTCTGATCCACATGGTGTCAGGGTGGGCAACTTGAAATCTGAGGACAAGAATTATCTCCAAGCTCAGTCATTCATCCCTCTGGGGATTGATTCTGGCTGCTGAGTAGGACTTTAGTTGGAACTATCAGCCAGAATACTTGTAAGTGACCTCTCCATATGTCCAGGCCTTGCTTACAACATGGTGGCTGGATTCTAAGGACAAGTACACTATGAAAGGGAGCCAGGTGGAAGATACACCTTTTATGCCTTAGTATCAAAAGTCGTGAAGCATCACCTTCGCCATAGTATATCCACCAAGACAGCCACAAAGCCCCACATCATCTCAAGGGGAAGGAAAACAGACTTTGCCTTTTGATGGGGGAGTGGTAAAGTTCCAAAGAGTGCATGAGACTGAAAATACCCTTGGGGTTATTTCTAGAAAATATATTCTGCTACATCTTACAAACGGGTGCCACTCAGTTTAGCAAAATTAAAAGAAGCAGGAGCAAGAACAGGGGTCAGTTATTTTCGCAAAATCTGGAAACAGAAAAATGAAACACAGTCAAGTCTTAGGTGAACTGAGTGTCTTCACTAACACAGTTCACCTTCCCCACATTTTAGGAACCACATGCCCCATTCCTTGTCTCTGTACACCTGCTACTACATTCTTCTCCTTCTGTCTGAAGATCAGCTTTCTCTTCCTTTATTTTTCTGTGTGTGTGATCATGTGCTATATGATTAAATTTTTAAACATCTTTATTGCAGTATAATTGCTTTACAATGGTGTGTTAGTTTCTGCTTTATAACAAAGTCAATCAGTTATACATATACATACATCCCCATATCTCCTCCCTCTTGTGTCTCCTTCCCACCCTCCCTATCCCACCCCTCTAGGTGGTCACAAAGCACCGAGCTCATCTCCCTGTGCTATGTGGCTGCTTCCCACAAGCTATTTCACATTTGGTAGTGTATATATGTCCATGCCACTCTCTCACTTCATCACAGCTTACCCTTCTCCATCCCCATGTCATCAAGTCCATTCTCTATGTCTGCATCTTTATTCCTGTCCTGCCCCTGGGTTCAACAGAACCTTCTTCTTTTTTTTTTTTTAGATTCCAAATATATGTGTTAGCATATGGTATTTGTTTTTCTCTTTCTGACTTACTTCACTTTGTATGACAGACTCAAGGCCCAACCACCTCATTACAAATAACTCAATTTCATTTCTTTTTATGGCTGAGTAATATTTCATTGTATATATGTGCCACATATTCTTTATACACTCATCTGTAGATGGACATTTAGGTTGCTCCCATGTCCTGGCTATTGCAAATACAGCTGCAATGAACATTTTGGTACATGACTCTTTTTGAATTATGGTTTTCTCAGGGTATATGCCCAGTAGCAGGATTGCTGGGTCATATGGTAGTTCCATTTTTAGTCTTTTAAGGAACCTCCATACTATTCTCCATAGTGGCTGTATCAATTTACATTCCCACCAACAATGTATGAGGGTTCCCTTTTCTCCACACCCTCTCCAGCCTCTACTGTTTGTAGATTTTTTGATGATTGCCATTCTGACTGGTGTGAGGTGATACCTCACTGTAGCTTTGATTTGAATTTCTCCAATGACTGGTGATGGTGAGCATCCTTTCATCTGTTTGTTGGCACTGTGTATATCTTCTTTGGAGAATTGTCTATTTAGGTTTTCTGCCCATTTTTGGATTGGGTTGTTTCATTTTTAGATACTGAGCTGCATGAGCTGCTTGTAAATTATGGAGATTAATCCTTTGTCAGTTGCTTCATTTTCAAATATTTTCTCCCATTCTGAGGGTTGTCTTTTCATCTTATTTATGGTCTCCTTTGCTGTGCAAAAGCTTTGAAGTTTCATTAGGTCCCCTTTGGTTTTTTTGTTTTTATTTCCATTTCTCTAGGAGGTGGGTCAAAAAGGATCTTGCTGTGATTTCCATCATAGAGTGTTCTGCCTATGTTTTCCTCTACGAGTTTGATAGTGTCTGGCCTTATATTTAGGTCTTTAATCCATTTTGAGTTTACTTTTGTGTATGGTGTTAGGGAGTGTTCTAATTTCATTCTTTTAAATGTAGCTGTCCAGTTTTCCCACCACCACTTACTGAAGAGGCTGTCTTTTCACTATTGTATATTCGTGCCTCCTTTATCAAAGATAAGGTGACCATATGCGCAGAGGCTTATCTCTGGGCTTTCTATCCTGTTCCGTTGATCTATGTTCCTGTTTTTGTGCCAATACCATACTATCTTGATTACTGTAGCTTTGCAGTATAGTCTGAAGTCTGGGAGCCTGATTCCTCCAGCTTGGTTTTCCTTTCTCAAGATTGCTTTGGTTATTCGGGGTCTTTTATGTTCTCTACAAATTGTGAAATTTTTTGTTCTGGTTCTGTGAGAAATTCCATTGGTAGTTTGATAGGGAATGCACTGAATCTGTAGATTGCTTTCAGTAGTAGAGTTATTTTCACAATGTTGATTCTTCCACTCCAAGAACATGGTATATCTCTCCATCTGTTTCTATCATCTTTAATTTCTTTCATAGTGTCTTATAGTTTTGCGAATGCAGGTCTTTTGTCTCCTTAGGTAGGTTTATTCCTAGGTATTTTATTCTTTTTGTTGCAATGGTAAGCAGGAATGTTCCCTTAATTTCTCTTTCAGATTTTTCATCGTTACTGTACAGGAATGCAAGAGATTTCTGTGCATTAATTTTGTATCCTGCAACTTTACCAAATTCATTGATTAGCTCTAGTAGTTTTCTGGTAGCATCTTTAGGATTCTCTATGTATAGTATCATGTCATCTGCAAACAGTGACAGCTTTACTTCTTCTTTTCCGATTTGGATTCCTTTTATTTCTTTTTCTTCTCTGATTGCTGTGGCTAAAACGTCCAAAACTATGTTGAATACTAGTGATGAGAGTGAACAACCTTGTCTTTTTCCTGATCTCAGAGGAAATGGTTTCAGTTTTTCACCACTGAGAATGATGTTGTCAGTGGGTTTGTCATATATGGCCTTTATTATGTTGAGGTTAAGTTCCCTCTATGTCTACTTTCTGGAGAGTTTTTATCATAAATGGGTGTCGAATTTTGTCAAAAGCTTTTTCTGCATCTATTGAGATGATCATGTGGTTTTTCTCCTTCAATTTGATAATATGGTGTATCACATTGATTGATTTGCATATACTGAAGAATCCTTGCATTCCTGGGATAAACCCCACTTGATCATGGTGTATGATCCTTTAAATATGCTGTTGGGTTCTGTTTGCTAGTATTTTCTTGAGGATTTTTGCATCTATGTTTATCAGTGATGCTGCCTGTAGTATCCTTTCTTTTTGACATCTTTGTCTGGTTTTGGTAACAGGGTGATGGTGGCTTCATAGAATGAGTTTGGGAGTGTTCCTCCCTCTGCTATATTTTGGAAGAGTTTGAGAAGGATAAGTGTTAGTTCTTCTCTAAATGTTTGATAGAATTTGCCTGTGAAGCCATCTGGTCCTGGGCTTTTGTTTGTAGGAAGATTTTTTTTTTTTTTTCCTGCGGTACGCAGGCCTCTCACTGCTGTGGCCCCTCCACAAGCTCCGGACGCGCAGGCTCAGCAGCCATGGCTCACGGGCCCAGCTGCTCCGCGGCATGTGGGATCCTCCTGGACCGGGTCACAAACCCATGTCCCCTGCATCGGCAGGCAGACTCTCAACCACTGCACCACCAGGGAAGCCCTTGTTGGAAGATTTTTAATCACAGTTTCCACTTCAGTGCTTTTGATTGGTCTGTTCATATTTTCTATTGCTTCCTGGTGCAGTCTTGGAAGGTTGTGCATTTCTAAGAATTTGTCCATTTCTTCGAGATTGTCCATTTTATTGGTATATAGTTGCTTGTAGTAATCTCTCATGATCCTTTGTATTTCTGCACTGTCATTTGTTACTTCTCCGTTTTCATTTCTAATTCTATTGATTTGAGTCTTCTCCCTTTTTTTCGTGATGAGGCTGGCTAATGGTTTATCAATTTTCTTTATCTTCTCAAAGAACCAGCTTTTAGTTTTATTGATGTTTGCTACTGTTTCCTTCATTTCTTTTTCATTTATTTCTGATCTGATCTTTACCATTTGTTTCCTTCTGCTAACTTTGGGGGTTTTTTTGTTCTTCTTTCTTTAATTGCTTTAGGTGTAAGGTTAGGTTGTTTATTTGAGATGTTTGTTTCCTGAGGTAGGATTGTATTGCTATAAACTTTCCTCTTAGAACTGCTTTTGCTGCATCCCATAGGTTTTGGGTAGTTGTGTTTTCATTGTCATTTGTTTCTAGGTAATTTTTGATTTCCTCTTTGATTTCTTCAGTGATCTCTTGGTTATTCAGTAGTGTATAGTTTAGCCTCCATGGTTTTGTATTTTATACAGATTTTTTCCTGTAATTGATATCTATTCTCATAGCATTGTCGTCGGAAAAGACACTTGATACGTTTTCAATTTTCTTAAATTTACCTAGGCTTGATTTGTGACCCAAGATATGGTCTATCTTGGAGACTGTTCCATGAGCACTTGAGAAGAAAGTGTATTCTGTTGTTTTAGGATGAAATGTCCTAGAAATATCAATTAAGTCCATCTTGTTTAATGTATCATTTAAAGCTTGTGTTTCCTTATGTATTTTCATTTTGGATGATCTGTCCATTGGTGAAAGTGGGGTGTTAAAGTCCCCTACTATGAATGTGTTACTGTCGATTTCCCCTTTTATAGCTGTTAGCAGTTGCCTTATGTATTGAGGTGCTCCTATGTTGGGTGCATAAATATTTACAATTGTCATATCTTCTTCTTGGATTGATCCCTTGATCATTATGTAGTGTCCTTCTTTGTCTCTTGTAATAGTCTTTATTTTAAAGTCTCTTTTGTCTGATATGAGAATTGCTACTCCAGCTTTCTTTTGATTTGCATTTGCATGGAATATCTTTTTCTATCCCCTCACTTTCAGTTTGTATGTGTCCCTAGGTCTGAAGTGGGTCTCTTGTAGACAGCATATATATATGGGTCTTCTTTTGTAACCATTCAGCCAGTCTACGTCTTTTGGTTGGAGCATTTAATCCGTTTACATTTAAGGTAATTATTGATAATGTATGTTCTTATTATGATTTTCTTAGTTGTTTTTGGTTTGTTATTGTAGGTCTTTTCCTTCTCTTGTGCTTCCTGCCTAGAGAAGTTCCTTTAGTGTTTGTTGTAAAGGTGGTTTGGTGGTGCTGAATTCTCTTAGCTTTTGCTTGTCTGTAAAGGTTCTAATTTCTCCATCGAATCTGAATGAGATCCTTGCTGGGTAGAGTAATCTTGGTTGCAGGTTTTTCCCTTTCTTCACTTAAATATGTCCTGCCACTCCCTTCTGGCTTGCAGAGTTTCAGCTGAAAGATCAGCTGTTAATGTTATGGGGATTCCCTTGTATGTTATTTGTTGTTTTTCCCTTCCTGTTTCTAATATTTTTTCTTTTTATTTAATTTTTGATAGTTTGATTAATATGTGTCTTGGTGTGTTACTCCTTGGATTTATCCTGTATGGGACTCTCTGCATTTCCTGAATTTAATGATTTCCTTTCCCATATTAGGGAAGTTTTCAAGTATAATCCCTTCAAGTATTTTCTCAGTCCCTTTCTTTTTCTCTTCTTCTTCTGGGACCCCTATAATTCGAATGTTGGTGTGTTTAATGTTGTCCCAGAGGTCTCTGAGGGTTTCCTCAATTCTTTTCATTTTTTTTTCTTTATTCTGTTCTGCGGTAGTTATTTCCACTATTTTATCTTCTGGGTCACTTATCTGATCTTCTGCCTCAGTTATTCCACTATTGATTCCTTCTATAGAATTTTTAATTTCACTTATTGTGTTGTTCATCATTGCTTGTTTGCTCTTTAGTTCTTCTAGGTCCTTGTTAAACTTTTCTTGTATTTTCTCCATTCTATTTCCACGATTTTGGATCATCTTTACTATCATTACTCTGAATTCTTTTTCAGATAGACTGCCTATTTCCTCTTCATTTGTTTGGTAGGGTGGGTTTTTACCTCACTCCTTCATCTGCTGTGCTTCTCTGTCTTCTCATTTTGCTTAATGTACTGTGTTTGGGGTCTCCTTTTCGCAGGCTGCAGGTTCGTAGTTCCCGTTGTTTTTGGTGTCTGCCCCCAGTGGCTAAGTTTGGTTCAGTGGGTTGTGTAGGTTTCCTGGTGGAGGGGACTGGTGCCTGTGTCCTCGTGGATGAGGCTGGATCTTGTCTTTCTGGTGGGCAGGACCACGTCGGGTGGTGTGTTTTGTGTGTATCACCTTATTATGATTTTAGGCAGCCTCTCTGCTAATGGGTGGGTTGTGTTCCTGTCTTGCTAGTTGTTTGACAGGAAGACAAATTCCTTCCTGGGAGGGGAGGTGTGGATAGTGACCTGTGCTTGCACACAGGCTTCTTGGGGGCTGCAGCAGCAGCTTCAGTGTTTCATGCCCGTCTCTGGTGTCCACGCTGATAGCCGCAGCTTGCGCCCATCTCTGGAGTTTGTTTAGGCTGTGCTCTGAATCCCCTCTCTTCATGCACCCCAAAACAATGGTCTCTTGCCTCTTAGGCAGTTCCAGACTTTCTCCCGGCCTCCCTTCTGGCTAGCTGTGGCACACTAGCTCCCTTCAGCCTGTGCTCACGCAGCCAACCCCAGTCCTCTCCCTGGGATCCGACCTCCGAAGCCCAAGCCTCAGCTCCCAGCCCCCACCCAGCGGGTGAGCAGACAAGCCTCTTGGGCTGGTGAGTGCCAGTTGGCACCGATCCTCTGCACCCCTTTGCTGCACTCTCCTCCATGGCTCCGAAGATTCCCCCCAGCCACCCCCCCCATCTCCGCCAGTGAAGGGGCTTCCTAGTGTGTGGAAACCTTTCCTCCTTCACAGCTCCCTCCCACTGGTGCAGGTCTCGTCCCTATTCTTTTGTCTCTGTTTTTTCTTTTGCCCTACCCAGGTACGTGGGGAGTTTCTTGTCTTTTGGGAAGTCTGAGGTCTTCTGCCAGCATTCAGTAGGTGTTCTGTAGGAGTTGTTCCACATGCAGATGTATTTCTGATGTATTTGTGGGGAGGAAGGTGATCTCCACGTCTTACTCCTCTGCCATCTTGAAGGTCTCTCCCTATATTAGTTTTTTTAACATCATCTTTATTGGCATATAATTGCTTTCCAATGTTGTGTTAGTTTCTGCTGTGTAACAAAGTGAATCAGCTATATATATGCAATGGAATACTATTCAGCCATAAAAAGAAACGAAGTTGAATTATTTGTAGTGAGGTGGAGGGACCTAGAGTCTGTCACACAGAGTGAAGTAAGTCAGAAAGAGAAAAACAGCTTTCTCTTCTTATTCATCAGCTTACACAAACCTAAAACTCTGCCCTCAGCCCCTCTGTTGAAATCACTTGTCTACTGATAGCAAACTGACTTGGTAATCAGGCTCTGTCACTGCCCTTCTCATATCCTCTCAGCCCTGAAGACTTCTGTACCTAAGACTCCTGAAACCTAGCCTAGTTTCCCACCACTACCTACAACTCTTGACCCCAGTGTTATCTCTGGCTATTTGGGCCAGATGTGCCCCCAGACAGTGCCTGTGAACTAGCACCTCCTGGAAATAGCCATTAACTAACAGGCAACACCAACTGATGGATAAAGGCCTTGGCTCCCTTGCCCCATAGCATGGGATAACTCTGACACTAAATTTTCTAATTGGATTAAGCTCTAGTCCCCAGTGGTCACATGTTTGATCAGTTACATTTTACTGGCATATTTCCCTTTCCTATCTCTCTTTTCCCTCCCCTACAGATGTGTCCTGAAAACTCCTCTCAAATAAACTGCTGCACTCGAATCCTTGCCTGGGGAAAGCAAACTAAGACACTTAATCTCTCTCAGTGCCCTGATTTCAGAACCCTAGGGGTGCAGTGTGATTAGCCCAACTCAAGTCATATGACCATTCTTATCCAATCTTCTGTGATTAGGGGAACAGATCGTGGTATAATATGGCTTCCCAGACTTCTGATGGAGAGGTTATCAGTGGGAGCAGTTTCCAGAGAAAGAGTCTATGGGCAGACTGGTACTCCAAACTATGGCCGCCAAATTCAAAGGACGCATTTCTAACTTGTGCATTCAGAGTTTCCTTTACACCCAGACGTTGGTACCCAAATCTTCTAACAGTAAGGCTCCAAACTTAAAACAATTTCTCACCTGAAATCCTGCCTTTACAGATACAGTAAGTAAAGTCCTTTATAACTTACAGGTAGCAGTCTACCAATTACTTAGAATCTACTGTGCTAGACACTTTACATGCAAGCTCATTTTATCCTCACACCATGGGCATGTTTTGAGAAGTGGAAACAGATCAAGAAAGATCTTTATATCGAACAGCTCTTTTAATAGCCAACACATTGCAGCATGGAACAATAGTATTTCAGGTCACTCACCATCTCACTATAGATTATTGTAGAGATTCACCATTACCTGAAATGTCTTTTAAAAATAAAACCAAACACATAAATATTATCTAGAAAGCTGTGAATGTTTGACTTAATCTACTTTGTTGTAATAATTTACTTATGAATGATGCAGTTAAGAAATTCCTTGCAGGCTACTATCTCTGTAAACATAACCCAGAATGCTTTTCTCTTTTAGTCTAAAAGAATCCTCCAAAAGTGGTTACAATAATACATTCCTTCCTCCAAAGGTTTTATTTATAAAAATTAAGATCACATTGAATTCAAACACCTAAGTTACAATACTTTTAGCAGCTCCTGTTCCCCAACAGTTAGACACACCAGGGAAGGACTGAGACTTCCACAGAGTTTCCACCAGTATTTTCTAGAGTCCCCAGAGTGAACCATTTTATAAGCTGCAGTCACTACTGGCCTCCAATTTTTCTCTCCTATCCACATTGAACCTATCAATGTCAAGTGATGCTCCTTGAAGGAACCACCCCAATACTATGTTGATGGTGCCATCTTGAGCAATGGTTCTTGGAGTCCAAGAGCTGCCAATTCTCCACAAGTCAGGACTGTGCTAGATTATGAGCAGAGTCGACGAGACTGGCCTCTCTCACCTTGCTGTGCTCCACTTTCTGACCTGAGGCCAAAATAGCCCAGAATGGACCCAGAGTGCCCCATGAATTCAGTGCATTTCTGACAGTCATCTTCTATCAAAAGAGGTTCAAAGCCAGTGCACAGGATCAGATAGGTGACAGACACCATACGAGTCTCTTCATCCAACATTTCTGCCTCTTATCCAAATAACATTCTTTTATATGCCTACGTATTGAGGCAAACAGATAAGGTGAGAATGTGGAAGGAGGTGATGGTGATATTTCTCCTCATCAGTCTCTGACCCCACTTTGTCAAGTTGTCAGAAGCACTACAACGTTATGCCTCAGTCCTTGAACAAATTTATTATCGTTGCCACTCAGCTAAGCTAATTTTAATTGATGCAAAATGTTCATCAGTCAGATGGTAATGGAATGCATCTACACAATGCTCACTACCCCACCTTCTCCAGGTTGGATTCCTCAGTGGCACCGGAGACCACAAGACAGCCCAAGAGGGACCGAAGTGTTGTAACTGGAAGCAAGCAAAGCTGAAGAAATGCTCCAAATACACAGTGAAGCATGGCTAAAACAATAGGGTAAATCTGAAGATGCTTGAGATTGAAATAGCAGACATCTCTGCCTGGTGGGAGACAGTTATATTTCAGAAATGAAATTCTAAGTGGCACCAGGCTCCGCATAGAGTTAATTGCTATTTCACATCAAAAAATGACCTTTCCATGTGCACACCTTGGAAAGCACTGTTGCACCTTCCAAATGCACACATAATTCATCTCCCCACACAGGGCAACCCACTAAGTATCACCCCTAAAAATATGAGCACGAATATAAAGCAGCCTTCAGTTTTGTTAAAAATGTACTCTATGTTCAGTGGACACTCAATACCTTTGCTGCAATCTGCCCAATGCCCTGCCAGCATGGTCAATTAAGTATCCAGGCCTAAGAATATGAGATGGGGCCTAATGTTGGCTCTCAACTAGTTCTTTCAAAAATAATTTTTAAGGTAATATAAATTGAGTGCATTGTGCCAACACTGTGTTTTGTGTGCTGAATGGTTTACCTGGAATATCTCATTAATCCCTATCACAACCGTAAGAGGCAGGTCCTATTGTGATTAGAAACCTGGCTCAGAAAGGTTAAGGGATTTGCTCAGTGTCACAGTGTTTGGGCACAACACAGGCAGGATTCAACCCCCATCAGTCTGACTGCAGATCTCATGTCTTAAATGACTCCAAGGTACAGCCTCCAGATTTTTGGTTCACTGACTCCGTTCTAGCCAGTTCTTCTGATGTGGACAGTCAGTCAGTGTGTTAATAGATGTCTCTTTCTGGAGTCCATTTCCAGGAACTCAATAATCCATCCTCCTTGAGTAACTGTTCTTCCAGCATCTCCTCATGTGCAGTAGTGTCTCGGCAGGGTTGAAAAGGATTGTTTGTGGTAAGTGGTTGGCTCCAATGGGTTTCAAAGCAAGAAGGGTACCATTTACAGAAGGATCAGCTAAAGGTACTGCCTACTTAACTATGTAGTTAATCAACCCACACAGGGCAGTTAGCTTAGTCTGCCTCTCCTCACAACCCACTCATACTATGGCAGAAACCTTTGCAGAACTGGATGACATTTCCAAAACATTCAGAGGCTGACCTCTTGCCACTGTGTGATGTGGCAAACCCACAAAATGTGGGAAGTGCCACTGTGCCCAGTGCACTAAGGGCCACCATCAATCTTCCCCTATGCATTTCTTCCTCTGACATGAGAGTAGCTGGTGTCACATAAAGGAACAGGGGAGGAAGCTAAAATTCCTTATTTAGGCCTGTGCGGAGCCCTCAGTTTACAAACTTATTTATGGCTCATAAGAAGCCTTTGTGACTGATATTTCCCCTATTTTACAAATGGGAAAATAGATGTTTCAAGAAGTTATATACTGTGTCCAATTATATCTGACTGGTTAGTGCTAAGCAGATATAGGAACTCAAGTTTAATGTCAAAGAGCAAGCGTTCTGCCCACTGACAAGGCAAGTTGTCATAGTTTCCTGATTTGGGTCTGGATGAGGTCAAGAGAATCTTTGGATGCACAAGGGTGGGCTAGAAATATGACAAATGCAAAGAGTAGACCTGATTTAAGAAACTCTAAAAATGGGAGAGGGAGAGGGAGAGAAAGAGAGCTGCAGAGGTGGGAAAATTCACACCTCTCCTGCCACCTTTCAATCCCCAAAAAGGCAGATTTAATTCTAGTATTTTCTGGGATCTAAACACATTCAAACATAAATCACACAGGGAAAAAGAATCATCATTTTGGTAACCCACGCATGTGTTATCTGTGGAAATAGCATCCCCTCCACGTAGCGGCTCCAGGATCCCCCACCCCTAGCCCTCAAATTAAGTTTACAAACCTATTACGAAGTCATTGCTGTTGCCTAGGAAATCTGGCAAAGGAAGAAAACACTGGTTTCACAGAGGTCTGGGTGTAAAGTTAGAATAAGATATTGTATTTTAAAAATTGATTTTGTATACTACTTGGGCCAACTTCCTGGTATTAGAAGTTTCTTCCACACTCCACTGTCTCTTCAGACTTCTCAAATATCAGGAAAAATAAAGAAAATGGAGAGCACAGCAGAACAAAACCATAATTCAGGAGTTGGGTAATAGGTGAAAGATGCTAATCCCAGTTGAGAGAGGTTCATAAAAATGAAGCCTGGCCCCCCTTTGGGGAGCAGCAGTGCTGCACCATGAATATTTATGGTGGAATATGGGAAGTGTTGGGAAACAGACCCAGCAGGGGCCAATCTACCCGAACAGCTGGGAATCGTTTGGGTGTTAAAATGAAGTTTTAAGGGACACCATTTAGATAAAAATCATATTTGAAAAGAATTATGTCTGTGTTCCAAATAACGTCTAGTGTAGAGCAATTTTGAGTTTTATATGCTTTGCAAACATCTGCTTGCTTTTAAACTTTACTCATCTTGTGCCGTAAAGTTGGATTCAGTTTCAAAAATCTCCCATATTTTTCTTTTGGGGTGATCCATTGAAAGGAGTTTATGAAAATGTTTAAAAGAAAAATATTGTGTGTACATATATGTATGTATCATGAACTGACTTTTCAAAAACATTACTTTTAAACAGGTGATGTGTATAGTGGTTAAGCACATGGTCTCCAAAGCTGGATTCCCTAAGACCAAATTCCAGCGCCACACTCCCTACAGGCTGTGTGGCCTTGGGCAAGTTACTTAACTTCTCTGTACTTTAGTTTCCCGATCTGTAAAAATTGGGTCATAATAGTGTCTTCTCCTGTGGCTGTTACGAAGATTAAACAAGTTCCTGGTTTATACTAAGGAGACTGTGTTAGTATTAGCTTTCATCATTATTATTAAAATTATTTCATTGGAATCCTGAGGTAAAGCTCATAAAGTGAGAATCACGTTCTTACCCCAAAAAGTGTTTGAAAGAATTAAAAGAGATGAAGAACAACAGTACCTAGCTCAAATGCTATGTACAGGAGTTCTTAGGGGGAATAACTAACGAGCCAAAGCCCACTTTTGCCACCAGCTCTCATCATTCAGTGTTCCTAAAATCAAAGTCATCATTTTCCAACAAAAGTAGTTACCACCAACTAAACCAAAACTACCATTAATGGTTTAATGCCTCAGTGTCATAACATCTTTTTATGTAGTAAGACTCAAGTTACTGTGTGTTATCCAGGGGTTTATTCACATGGTATGCTGAGCTGAATCTCTTCTCACCCTGTTTCACAGGAAATTTTCTTTTGGCCCCCAACCCTGATTTTGTTCACTTCTTATTGAATTCATTTATCCAAAACAAAAATAGTAAAGAAATAAAACCACTGAAGACTCCAATAACAGACTGCTTGTAGATTTATTATTGTCATTGTAGTTAACTGTTCATTTCAGCTCTGCAATACTTCCAAATGATTCTGTGAATGATTAATAATTTACATATCCCTTTTGAGAAAATGCCTGAAAGCTGGTTCACTGATGTCTGAAATCCAGATTGCTGCATGCACGAAGAACTCTACCTTGCCCAGAGAGAAGATAACTCATTCCCCACAATCCATTTGCTTTATAGCAGCCAGAGTAAAGATGCAAATACAATCATGTTATTTCACTGCTCAAAACTCTTTAATAACTCCCACGTTCCCTGGGGATGAAGACCAAAATCCTTCACAGAGAATTTACAAGGCATGGCTTTGGACTAGCCTCCAGCCTTCCTCTCCCCATAGTTTCACTTGTTCTCTAGTTTTCTGTCTCTCTTTGGTTTGCTTTCGTCAATTATTGAACAATTTCCTAGGGGGCGGAACAGGATATTAAAAGGGCTTCCCATGGAGATCAAGAAGACTATCGCTTGTTCTACGCCATGCATGATGTGGTTTTGGAATTTCAGATGACAACTGCCAGTTTCAGACATACCTGTAGTACCGAGAAACAAACCAGTGATGGCTTGATTTTATTTTGTTCTGTTTTGCACTCAACAATCCCCTCAGCTTCAGTGAAAGTGAGATCTCCTTGCATCTCTTCAGGAAGAGAAGAAGCCGCAAGTAGAAACCTGAGTTAGCAGGGACTGCCTTTCATAGCGAGTCTGGAAATGCTGTAGCACTCCTGTAGTTTGGTGGCCTGATGAGCTGTCCAGCTAGTCTGCTCCAAAACCCTGCCCTGCCTCTACTGGGATGACACTTTTCCATCTCAGCTTCTGGATAACTTCTTAGTTTTCAGGTCTAACACTAAATGTCACCCTCTCCAAGAGAAAGTCTCTGGTCCTAAAGATCAGGTCAGATCATTAACTGACTGCATTTCGCTCATCCTATATTATTTGTATATTTTCACATCTCTGGAATTAGATGTGACTTTCTAACAGTGGGGTCTTCCATACTCAGGGCAGGTCAGATGGGCAACCTGACACGGCTGTCACGCCAGCACACGAGTGAATGTGGGTGTCAGCCCTGCCAACATGACAGCACACTGAAGCCCCTTGCCGTTTCAGTCTACAGAACATTTAAAGACCACATGGGGAAAGAGTAGAAGTCCTCGTCAATGTATGAAAAGCTTCTGTTGACACCTTTTGGTAAGATGAAGAAAGCACCAGCATCAAAACTCTGAGAACTAGTGTCAGTTGCTGGGAAGAAAATTCTAGACAATAGTGAGGCAGTCTTTAAGAAATGTTGCTCCCCAGCTCTCCTGATGACCAGAGAATGACACTGTATAGAAAAGTATGGACATTGATGACGCTGAGTCAGAAAGTGACCCAAAAGAGTACAACTCTCAATGTAATATCTTATTTAATTTATAGTATGTACAAGAGTGATGTGATAAAAAAAATCTATGTTGCAATTAATCCAAAATGAGCTCTTTAAATAAGTATGAAATAAAATGTATCAAAAGCATAGGGTATTAATTTCTTATAATTAAGGAAGTATAACGCTGTAGTTTAACTGGCAGGGTTTTATCTTTCTTAGTAGAATATAAAATAGTGATGTGACATAAGCAAGTTTTATGAAACATGGTATATATTCATGCACGTACATTATGATCACACTAAAAGAAGGATTAGACTAGTAAAGGAATACTACTTTTCATTCATTGCATTTACCGTAACTGTAATTCCATTTGTGTAATTACTTGTTTAATATCTATTTTCCTAACTTGTCTATCAATATGGAGTGATGCCTGAAATAAAAGAAACATTCAATAAATATTTTATAGAGAATAAGGTATTCTTAGACTTCTGTTCCCAGGTGCACAAATGTCACCTGGGATTTTGTAAATCCACCCACTGACCTCCAGTGCTAGATGGCTGCAGGCTGAATCTGAGCTGTAAATGTGTGCTGCTTCATGGAGTCTTCCCCCCAAAAAATTTAATAAAATTGAATGTCTCTTGTTGGGGCATGTGGTCTCCAATTCCCTGCCCCTATGGCTCTTATCTATTTACAACTACATTATCTACCTGCCCCTTAAAGGCCTTTGAGTTTAAGATGCCTGCTCTGTGCTTTATATTAATACAAGATAATCATATCCTTTGTGTGGTTATAAGGACAGTCATTGATTTGTGGGAAAAAAAAGTCCCACCCAGGCCACAAATGTACCCATGGCAACGTTGGCTGTTGGGAAATTTTTAGACCGTCAGAGTCAGGAGGTGGCCCAGTTCTTGCACTCATCATTCATCGCTGGTACTTCTCCACTTCTCCATGTCAGCGCTGAAGCTTACTGCTGTCCACAGGTGGCAGTGGTCCTTCACTATTGCAAAAGCCCCACATGCCAACGTTGTCTCTGTGCCTTAGGATCAAGGGCCCAGGGAGATGATATCTGTATTCCAGGGCAATTTGTCTGCCTTTATCACTCCACCTCTTGGGTGTTAATGCTCATGTGCAGTATTTACACAGAAAGGAACTCAGGCCCTTGTGGATCATATGATGTGTTTACATTGCTGAGACTTAAAGGTCAGTTGGCAACTGAAAAGGTATTTTTCCCGTGTAGAGTAAATCAACTACCTTTTCTAGTGTTCCACCTCAAATAAGAGAGCAGGGAGGAAAAGGCGATTTTGCTGCTAATTTTATTCCCTTACTAGTCTAATCTTTCTTTTTCTTTTTTTTTTTTTTTTTTTGCGGTATGCGGGCCTCTCACTGTTGTGGCCTCTCCCGCTGCGGAGCACAGGCTCCGGACGCGCAGGCTCAGCGGCCATGGCTCACGGGCCCAGCCGCTCCGCGGCATGTGGGATCTTCCCGGACCGGGGCACGAACCCGTGTCTCCTGCGTCGGCAGGTGGACTCTCAACCACTGCGCCACCAGGGAAGCCCTAATCTTTCTTTTAGTATGATCATAATGTACTAGCATATCTCCATCTTGAATTGTCACTATAATGAATTATGAAAACTAAGACATTTTCACAAAACATAATATACAGTCTTCTGACGTGTTTTGCATTTTTAACACCATTCTGTATGTGTAGAGACACACTGGAAAGCTCAGTTTTAAAGAAATTGAAATTAAGCAATATTTTAGCTCTAGCCAATTTTCCCAGGTAACTTAACACTGGATAGATGGAAACGTGAAAAACAAGGTTTCTGTGCATTCCCTTTCTTCTATTTAAATCCTGGCAGAGTGCGTTTCACTTGTAACTCAGTGACAAGAGCACTGGTTTTCCTAAGAACAACCCACAAGTATAAATACTCCTCAATAACACATGACAAAGTTTTAAATGCTTTTTTGTTAGAGACCATGACATTACCTACAGCAAGGAATAAGTCACAGCAGATCAGTTTCAATGGACGAACTACCCCAGAGTCCCACTGTATACACGACCATTAGCAACGGTATTTGTTGTTGGTGGTTTACGTAAAATAACTTTCTTCACAAGAGAAAGAAATACATGGTTATAAAGGCAATACTTCTGTGGCCACGATCAGCCGCTCACTGCTTTTCATGACACGACATTAAGAAATCCTCAAGAAAAGCATAGCCTTTTTAAAAGCACATATTACTGAATAAATGGAGCCTGTTTTAAACAGGCCACTTGAATTGAAAAATCTTTTGCAAAATTGTTTTTGTACTTTTAAATCAGGAAAGGCATGTTAAAGACAAATGGCCCAATTAGACTTGATTCAGAAAAAGATAAGTTGATAAATAATAAAGGTTAACAATGTTGTTTTTCTCTACTGAGAGAGATTTATTTCCCCTTCCCTCTCGCTCAGAAGTAAAACAACCGGCGTGTGGCTTTTCTTGCTCTGGCAGGGTTAGCTTCCCTCGCACAGCTGTGCACATCTGGTGCCTGAGTCTGCACGAAAACAGAGCTCCACGGCATCATTACACAAGCTCTGTGCTCTGTGAGCTGAGCCCCTACTGTGAACGTCCTCCCTGGAGCTGTTTCTTCAGTTGACTCCCATACCTAACCTCATCTCTGTCCAATGTTAACAGAGTGCCAGTTTGTTGAACTTCCACAGACTCTCAAAAGTTAGTTCATCTCCAGCTGTTGCAAAATGATGATACTGAACATGAGAAATAATACAACACCAGGCAGGTGTTGGAAACCACTGCACTGGTGTTTGTACATTTGAGCATCGGAACCTAGGGCAACACCCATCCTTCTACACTTTGTGGACAGGCTGACAAGGTGCTGGTCCCTCCATCATCTTGGGAACGGATCTTTGACCCAGCCAAAGTCATTCCCTTGGACATTCTGACTGAGCCAACAAAAGCCGATAAACTTAAAAACCACTTTCAGGGCAAATCCAGCAGATAATTCAAAAGCAATAGCCAAGTTGCTAACAGGATAGAAATGAGCACTTATTAAATTACTACTATGAGCCAGGCACTTTACATGGAGCATCTGAGTGAATGTTTAGAGCAACACTGTGGGGACTTCCCTGGTGGCACAGTAGTTAAGAATCCACCTGACAATGCAGGGGACTCGGGTTCGAGCCCTGGTCCGGGAAGATCCCACATGCCACAGAGCAACTAAGCCCGTGTGCCACAACTACTGAGCCCGTGCTCTAAAGCCCGTGAGCCACAACTACTGTGCCCGCAAGCCACAACTACTGAAGCCCGTGTGCCTAGAGCCTGTGCTCCACAACAAGAGAAGCCACCACAATGAGAAGTCCGCACACTGCAACGAAGAGTAGCCCCCACTCACCACAACTAGAGAAAGCCTGCACGCAGCAACGAAGACCCAATGCAGCCAAAAATAAATAAATAAATAAAATAAAATAAATTTATAAAAAAAAAACACAGTGATAAAAATTTTATTAGTCTCATCTTACAGATGAGAAGACTGAGATTCAGAGAGGTTAGCTAACTCATGTGCCAAGTCACCCAGTTTATTACCTACGGCACATTAACCTAAGTCCATTTACTTGCGAGGCCTGTGGTCTTTTCACTAATTCATTTCCAATGTCACCTTTTCCTGTTTTATTGTCCCGAAAATAATTTTTAAAAATACATGCTTTAGAAAGGGCAATCCCAGTGCTTATGAAATGTATTCCCTCCATTCTTCTTTAAAGGATCTTGGCGGGGGGGATGGGGGGAGGAGTCGGGGGGAAGGAACTTGATATCAACTTTGGATGTGACATTCACTTTTATAATAAATGTTGTTTTCCCTGAGTTCAATGATAGGCATCCTTGATTTTAATGAAAAAGGAGGTTCTTATTATAATGACTGATTTCAATACCAGTAACGTAAGTTACATAGATTCAGTTCCTGGATGTGTATATAATCACAGGTATGTAAGAGCAAGTGTACATTTTTCAGTGCAGTCCATGTGTTTCTGGGATCACTTTATCTCGGCCAGTGTCTTTAGCAAAGACATAATCAAGAATATGAATTTTCCCCAGAGAATTCTCAGAATATACAGCATTGCAGCATGGCCCTAGATTCTTACAGCTCCCACATCCCAGCTGACCAATGCAGAATTGCAAAGAGAGGTGAAAAAGACATGTAGAATTATAAAGAGCATAAGCCTTTCTCCTTAAAGCTCTGGGTGTCCGACTCCCCGTGGTTCATGCCTGTGTAAAGTGTAAAGCAAGTCACCTGACTTTCAAAGAGAATTTCAGATTGACAGCTTTCCAGGGCATTGGCATCCATGTCGATCTCTTAGACACAGCTACAACATTTTGTGTTTAGCCTGCGGTTAGGTTTCAAAGGCAAACTCTTATTCTCTTTGAATGAGGATTCTGACTGCTGAAGACCTGGCCAGTCCAGTTGCAGCCCCTTCCTCCCTTTACTCAAGCAAGACGGAAGACTGGGAAACATCCAAACATTAACTGAACAGTTCACGTGTAGCCCTGTGCAAAGTACAGAGGGAGTGAACCCCAGTGATACTTGCCTTTTGGGACTTCTGTCCATCCATTTTTCTGAATTAGAAAAAAAAAAGAGGAATTTGATAAATATTGTGAAAAGGCTCCAGACTGATGACTTTATTTCATTTTTAGAATTTAGAACTCTTAATGGAAAATGAGACAGCATAATTATCAGCCACAAGATCATTCTATATTCCTATATGGAATATTCAGAGACTTACAGTCATCATCTCAATTTTCCTTGTTTCTACTGTAGAAGAAAAAACATTTATCTCCACACGTAATATTTTTCTTGAGGTTGACTAGCTATTTTACAGATATATTTGTTGTTGCAAAGACCATCAATAGAAACTAAAAGTAAGTTGCACTCTAGAACACTCAGAACCTAGGTCCAGATTGATTTCCATTTGTTTATAGTGCAAACTAATTTAATTAAATATTTTTTCCAGAGTCCTGCTTCACTGAGGTTATGACCTAAGACTTTCTATGAACACAGATATGTCAAGTTTCCCTGTGCACTAAAGAGAGGCCTGGGGTCCACGAAAAAAGATCTGAGTTCACATCCCACTTTAAGAATGATATTGCAGTCAGGTGATATTCCAGAAATCTTGGCACCCGACTTTTTAGCCCTGTTTCTCTATCCACAAAGAAGGTGAAAAACTCCGTGATCTCTAGGGCCCCTTCAGGCTGTAACATATTCGTTCTAACGTACCAGGCACGTTTTTTAAAATGTATACCATAAAGAGAAAATTTCAGAATTCTTTTTTAAACTCAGAAATAGTATTTTTGATAAATATCATATCTAAATTATAAGTAAAACAAAATGAGGATGTAAGTGAGAGAAGACGGAGACACAATTACTTTCCACATTGTGAGAGCGCCTCTAAGAATCTACCACTGTGGAGGAAAGCCAATATTCCTTTGTTTCCTCCAGCAAAAGTCACAATGAGCCACAGGTATGACAACCTCAACTCTCCCTCCCCAGCAGTGCCGAAATGACAGAGTATCTGTGCAGGGGGGCACTGGGAGCCCAAGATGACTGTCACCACATCTGTGCTTCCAGAGTCCTTTCCAGCCTAGGCTATGGGACGTCCGCCCAACACCGTGGCCGGACAGCACAGCCCTGGCTCCCATCCCCGGAGGATTACTATGAATGTGGGGCCTCGGGGCACTCATCAGCCCTCTACCAATTCCAGAGTTTGCTTACTCATAATCCTCCTTGGACAGAGACCAGTAGAAACTCCTGTGCTAAAGAGTGCCCAGCTGTCACCGTGTTTTGGAATGTAACCCAACCAAGTTAACTGTCAGCACTGGCGGGGGAAGGGAGGAGGGGAGCTCGAAAGAGCTGGAGCTTTTTAACCCCAAAGGCTCCCACAACTTAGGGGAAAAAAGCTCTTTTATTAATCATTAGATGTTGCCTGCTAACGAACTAGAATGTTTAGATATCTGGTAAGCATTTAAGAAGTATGACTCACTGAGGCTATTTGACCAAATGAGTTGAAATAGCTACTTCTTTCTGGAGAGTTGGGTTTCAGTGAAATCAAACACAATTTCAGCTGTTTTTTTTTTTTTTTTTTTTTTTTTACCAGTGACCTGTATGCAACTCTCTCTTGTGCTCACTGTGCCATGCTCTGTTATGCCCCGATTCAGAGATGCTGGGTGCCAGTGACTGAACAAAGGGGAGCTATTGAGCTAGGGATTCCCTTCCCAACTCTTGTCCCAAAGTTAGTCTCTGGCCCTGATGGTGGCACATTGGCTGTTTCTCCAGATACCATGGTTCAGTCATTTATTCAACAAGTACTTTAATGTCTGTAGTATGCCCTGGGGACATAAAGATGAAGAAACACGGTCCGTGTCCTTACACAGTGCCCAACCAGACAGCAAAGACACACTTGAAGTGGCAATTACAATGAGAGAAGTGTGTACCAGGTGCCCATAAGGGGAATAGCCCCTATGTCTGCCTGGTGGAACCAGGGAAATCTTCATGGAGAAGGTAGTGCTTGAGGGTACACGGAGAAGACGAGTAGGCACGTACCTGCTGGACTGGTTTGGGTACATGGAGGATGACAGTGAAGTCTTAGGAAAGGCAATGTGCAAAGACACAGAGATATGAGAGAGTTTATGTTCTCAGAACATCAAGTTCAGAGATTCAGACCTTTGCCGACAGGGGGCTCCACGTCCCCCAGCACTTGTTTTGAATAACGCCCACCTTATAAAGAAGGCAGAATGCAAGGCGTGAATCAGACCCTGAGGCTCAGGGGTGTATTGAGGGGAGAAAAGGGTGCTCCCTTCACGAGGGGATAGAGGTAGAGGTGGGAAAGAGTCTGGAGGTTCTAACAATAAAGGTCACATATCGCAATTTAATGCACCCTCATAAGGCTCCCTGAACCCCCTCAATATAAAGGGTCTCACTCTATCTCATATGTATTGCATATGTAACTCTCTAAGTCACTTTAGGTCATTGAGCTGGATTGATGGAGTTATCTTACAAAGCTTAAAATGGCATGGAATCAATTTCTTTCACCTAATTCACGTTTTAAAATGGAGCCATGCTGCTACTGATGGTTTGCCATAACACTTGAGCAGGCTGGTGACAGATGCAGAAGAAAGGAGAGTACCTATGGTATCATACACCCCTGGAGCCACACCCACTTAATACACTGTTGCTCTTTTGTATAACTACGTAGTAGAAATTGCAGGGAGAACCCTCACAATCATCTCACAAAGTAGGAATCCAATCCAAGAAATAATGGAACCGGCAGTGACTCACTTGAATATTTGTTACATGAAATAGGAAAACTTATAATAAATCTTGAAGAGTTATTAGTGACTGTACTTAGTATTCAAGGAAGCTGGAAGACTTAGTACATATAAAATCCTGACTTTTACACCTACTTACTATCACTGAGGGCCAGGCTGAGACATCACTGAAATCTTAAAGGGAGGGGCGAGCATAAGGATAACTAAAAATAAAACACCCACTCAAGATAACTCTCAAATAAAAGTTACAGAGCACACCAAAATAATCTAGTACTGGGTAAGAGAGCAGGTAATAAAAAAAATTGGCAGCCAAGAAACCAAAAATAATAAAGCAACTTGAAATGACTTTGTAGGTTTCTAAAACATTTAAGAGGAAAACTGTATCTGTAAAACAAAAACAACAGGTTATAAAACCAATGCTTGTGATAATAAATTCATGAATAGATGCCTTAGAACCTATCTTTTTAAAACCTCAGCAGATGGGATAAACAGGAGACTGGACATAAAGATATAATTAGTCAGTTACATGATACAATTAATTAAATCACTCAGAACCCAGCACAGAAAGCTAAGGAGATGAAAATTATTAAAGGAAAGCTGATATATAAAATATATATTGAGGAACTCAAACAAAACTAATAGGTCTCCAGAGAAAATATAAAAAGGCATATCTGGAGATGTAATTGCTGGAATTTTTTTTTTAGGTCTGTAACCTAGCCTGGACTAACAGGCAAAGGCTTGCTCTTAAAATGAGCTAAAAAGTGAATGGTAACAGAGCAGTATCTCTAATCTTTTCTTGTTGAATTTAAAAATCATAATCAAAGTCAGAAGGAAGTCTTGTTAATTGTGGATGTGTTGTCATTAGCAATTTGCATAAACCAGAGACGATGGTTATTGCACATGGAATGACATGTTGCCAAATAACAAACCTGTAACGTCCTATCGATTGGTCTCCTCTATTAATCCACTTTGCTGGGCATGTTTAGTAGATTGCAAATATTATTCTTTTAAGTTTGTTCCTTTGCTTGAAGTGGTAAGGTATTCAATTTAGATTCCTTAACACACATGCACTAGACTCATTTGAGCTGAATGAGGAAACTTTCCTGGGAACCACAGTGCCTGCCAAATCCTTGTTTCATAAATGTGGAGCAGTAAGCAAAAAAAACAAAGACCTGAGATGGAAAGGGAAGAACTTCGAATCATTTTGAGATGATCTTCCTTTTTATTGGTCTTGCAAATTTAACATGAATTTCCCCTCAGTGCTTTTTAACTACTAACATCCAGTGAAGACGACAAATACGTTATGAGATCTGATACTCTGAGGCGAGGCATAGACCCTACACAGTAAGATGAAGCATATAAGATATAAAAGGTAAGTGATGCTCATTTTGCTGGATGGTTGACATTAGAGGATTCATCAATGGAGGAAGGGAATGTAAGGAAAAGACAGTAGATACTGGGAAGCCACAGGAAGGCCAGAAGGACTTGCACTGATTTTAGAACAGATTCCAAGGGGCTGAATGTACCTCCCACTTTGGGGGGCAGCAAAAAATTCCAAAGCACTGTCAAGGTAAGCTAAGGACTTGGTACTGGAAGTTCCAAATTTATACATAGTTGTCCCTTGAATAACAGGGGGGTTAATCCACATATAACTTAACGCCCTTTTAGCTGACCCTCCTTGTCTGTGGTTCCTCTGCATACACAAGGTCAAATGGCAGCAGCAGATCATATTGTACTGTAGTATTTACCACTGAAAACTATCCACGTATAAGTGAAGTGGACCTGCGCAGTTCCAGCCTGAGTTGTTCAAGGGTCACCTGTAAAGATTACTTAAGTCCTTTGAGAAATGTATCCTCTGCTGATATCATGTCAGTAACTTCCTGAAAGCACAGAGAATGGAAATTCCATGAAGCTCGGAAAACACCATAAGCAAAAGAAATTCTAGTGGCATAAGCAGTGGAAAACTTCCCCAAATGTCTTCACCAAAGCTTCCCCCTGCTTTCCCCAGTGAAATTACTAAGGAATTGGTAGACTCTAAGTTCTAGTTGTTAATAAAGAAGCTAATTTGGCCTCCTTATAATCCACTTTTAATCTAATCTCATCTACAGCATTTGTTTAGCCCACAATGTCATAATAATGACTTTAAGGTCACTTTGCTTAATTAGATGATCAAGTTCTGCTTAAAAAAAATTTCCCTTACAGCATAAAGTGTATTTCTAACTTTTAAACTGATTGCTATAATACAAAAAATGCCCAGATAGAACAACACCAACTCCCTCATTGAGGGACAGTTCTGGTCCCTCAATGACTCTGAGAAAATGAAAATGTCCATGTTAGGCTGTTATGGTGACAGCAATGTCTTGAATCCTAATTCTGAGTAGTGACAACTATTTCCTAATTAAGAGAATCTTTGTGCCTTCTCCCTGCCATGATGCACGAGATGTTGTCCAAAATAGAACCACTCTGCACATTCACCTGTAAGCTTATAACAAGTGCAACCCTTAAAAAGTCTAGCTGCCATGTGACCCAGTCTGGACACAGATTTTCATTCAAAGATCAGTCAGCCTAGAATCATAAGAAAATTGCAGAGCTATATGGTACTTTATTGCAATATCTTGATACAATATCAAAGAAGGATCATACATTCATAATGTATGACCAAATCCTTAAAATCCTCTTTCCATACCTCCTGATCTCATTTCACACTAGGGGGAACTTTTCCCAAAGACTCTCCACTTCACTCTAAACCTCCCCAAATCCTGGCCACACTGACTTCAGCAGCTCTTCTCCTTTCCACATTTTTGGAATCATTCTCCCTTCAGCACTTTCTAATGAAAATCAAATCAGGCCAGTCTTGATTCTCCTCAATTCTTCCCTTCCTCCATTACCCAGAATCTATTCAACAGAGGACTGGGAAACCCAGCAGACAATGGCAAATTCTCTTTAGTGGATAGGAAGAGGGAGAGGGGCTTCCTATTCTCCTGTAATAATGAGATCATATTAGAAAAAAATACTGATCACTTAAGAAGATGACTCCCATTGGGATACTTTGGAAGAATTGTCAACAGTGGGGTATTCTGAGGCATGTTGTCCTGGATTCAAACTATGGCCGTATTTTTAGGCTCTATGACTATGAAAACAGTGAGAGTACTTTATACCGGTGATATAAATAAACTCCCACCACAGGCCCTGGGCTTCATTCCACTGACTGCTGAATGGCTTTTTCTCTTGCAGAATCTGCATTTTGTTTTCCTGCATATTTTGGAAGAAAACTTATGTAACTTCTGCATCTAGAATAAACTTTGATGGGTTTAATCAGATTTTCACATGCTACACAGCTTCTGTTTCCTATGTTCTACTCAGGCCATTGGTAAACTCTCTTGACATGCATACTGGGGGCAGCATATACATTAGAAGCTGTCCTTTAATCCTACGGTGTGAGGTAAGGCAGAGCCACCGCTTGAACAAATGAAAATGCATCTGTCACAGGTACAGTGGGACACCACCCGATTTAAGAAATCTTGCAAAATTGCCACTTTGAGACAGATGGCACCATTCTGGCCCAAAAAAGTCTCTAGTTTTTTGAGTGTCTGGTTTGAAAGAGATCTTTTCATATCATATATTTGAGGCAGACAAATAGCTAGAAGGAGAGAATTGTTTTACTCAGGGCTATGTTTTGTTTGTTTTTGTTTTGCTTCAAAATAAAGTTAAAGCTCCTCGTCTCACTAACCCAAGGAAGCTGATTGATGGATAACTGACTATTCAGCATTTCACCAAGTAGCCAGCCATTTCAAGCACAAAGTCTGTTTAATTCCAGGCTGGAGTTACAGTCTTCTGCTGTCTACCACTAATGCCTGAAAGTAAAGTTGAGCTACCACTCTTTTGAAGAGTTGAGGTAGAAGGGATAACTTTTTTACTTTATTGATTCTATTAAAAAAGAAACTACTATCAAGATACACACTTCTACAGTTTTTTTTTCCTATAATGAAGATTTGCATCTACCCACTGATATTTTCTTATACCTGTTCCCCCAGGCAACCTACTATATGAATTTATACTTCAACTGACTGGAATATGAGTGAAATTAGGAGCAGCTAGCAACTCTGGGGCAGAGAGCAACCAGCCCACTGGTTCGCAATGGGATCAGTCTGTACATTCAGGAACACCATTACCACGCTGGGTCTCCTAAGCTGCCCTACTTATTCTTTCCACACATATTTACTGAGTGTTAATTACACACCTGATACTACACCCAGGGCTAGGGAGACAGAGGTAAATTACACAAACATGATCCCTGCCCTCCTGGAGGGAAAACAGACCCAAATGGTAAGCAAAGAAATAAGTAAAATAATCGAAAGTTCTAAGAAGTGACATGAAGGGAACCAACCAGGACAGGTATGCAGGAGAAGCCTCTTGTAGGTTAGGAAGTTCAGGAAGGGTCTTTTTGAAAGATGGCTTGCTTTCTTTTCTCTGTAATATTCCTTCAAAAATTTGAAGACAGCTAAGGCCTAAGAATACACATTTTCTTTTCTGGGCCCAACATTCACTGTTTGTTCGGCTTGTCCCGATAAAATGTTCAGGGACGGTCCCTTCGACATCCTTCCTTGGCTACTTCTAGACATGGGTCTTTCATAATAAGAAAAGGATCCAAAAGATAAGAGACTTTCTTCTGCAGGGGTAGTTGACAGACAAGTCAGAAAAGCTTTGATACTGTATCATTTACTGTCATTAGGAAAAAGCTAGAATCCCAAAATCTGATTCTCAAATCTTTGAGCGCAAATAGTTCTGGGTCTCTGCAAAAAAAAATCTCCCGCTTTAGTACACTCATGGTGCCAGCTGCTACCAACTACCACTGGGGAGCCAGACCCATCCTGGGGTTTCCAGGGACTTGATATCCAAAGTCATCAGCAAGCTTCTGTTCTTAAAACCACCATTTATCCACCTTTATCTCCTGCTCTTGACTTCCGTCCAGTTCCCCTTCCACTTCCTCCTTGCCCCTGCTGTGCTTCACCCACAGCTGAGCTATCGCAAAGGTCCATCAAGAAATAAGGCAAGGGGATGCATTGCTCAATCCTGTTTACTTAGCTTCAGGAAGAACTGCATTCCCAACCCAAGGTGGGTATATGTGACATTCTGAGTAAATGAAACCAATCTGTTCACAAATGATGAAAACATTTTCAGCACAACATGCCGATATCGATCATGCTATAAAGAAGGCTTTAATGTTATTTACTAAACACCCCCTTGGCTGGCCTGGGCTGCAGCCAGTCAGAACTATAAAAACGTGAGTCCAACTGGTTTGCATATTGCTTTTTTTTTTTTTTTAATTATAGTTCCTCCAATTGCCCAGGTTCTGTAAACATTTACTCAATATTTACTGCACTTAAATTTAAGAATTCGGCTGTCTCTCTTAGCTGGTTTATGAACACCAAACAGAAAAACCAGTTCTTCAGACGGAGGTGATAGCATCTGATTGACACACTGAAACTGGATTACGTATTAAACGAGAAATGCCCTCCTTGAGCCAAGATCACTGTGAAGTGAAAAGCAAGTGACCTTCTCAGTTGATGATGCATCCATAAAATGGTTGGAAAGCTGCCCTATTTGCACATGGAATCAGAAAATAAAATGAAATAAAAAGATTCCATCCCATTCCTCTAATTTCATCATCTTGCTACAGCCATTCTCCCCAGGGCTTTCCTCTAACCCAGTTGCCAAGGAGGCGTGAGGGGTTATCCTCTCTGAAACACCATTAAGGATTCTGTGGGCCCTCCTGGGGCTACTCTGAAAGAGCACTGTAGGGAAACTGGCTGCTTCTCTGGGCTCATCATATGGAAAGTATATTTCTCAACACAGCTGGCAAACAAATCTCTTTAAAGGAGATAGCCAAGAGGCCCAAGATTGGCCCTCAAATAATGAGTTCAGCATCTTTCACTCTCCCCAGTCTACAATATTCTTCCTCCCTTGTAGTTATTTATTATTATTCAATATTTATGCAAGCTATAAATGTGCAGAGCACTGAAGAGTATCACAGAAGGGCCAATGCGATAACAACACCTTCTCCCAAGGCCTAGAAAAGGACCTGCAAGTCAAGTCCAATGGCAGAGGCATCTAAGGAGAGAGAAGGGCAGGAAGATGGATGGACAGCTGAAGCTGTCCAGAGTCAGGGACCGTTTCTAGACACTGTCACATTCTGCTGGATGAGAGCTCCTCTACACTGCAGTGGATTACAGGAGGAAACAGCTTGACCTCTCCATGCCTTTGGCTATTCCACACTTGTTTTGTAAACAGAAGTCGAAATAGTGACCCAGAATTAAGACATGCACCATAAACTACAACTCATATTCCTAGGCCCCAGCCAAGGTAGTGGAAACTATTAAAAGAGCAAGAGTTTAGAAAGCAGTGCTTTCACTCAGGGTACATAGCCTGTGAAACACCCCCCCACCAATATGACTTGTGTCGATATACAAACTGTCCTGACGTCCTCCAACAATGGCCCGAGCGTAGTCTCTGCTTACCAGGAAGTGAGTGTGCTGAAGTTCAGGTCACGGAAGAAGTACCCGAGGTAATGTCATCAGAAAATGACAGAGCTGAGCTCTGAACCATAACTCCCTGACTCCAAGGCCAATATTCCTCCATTACAGAACGGCTGCCTCTGCCTGCTCCTCCCTTGGTTGCTCTGTACCTTGGTTCCCTGGTGTCTTTCCTCTTCAACTCTTCCATCCTATTTTCCCTAAATGGCTATTCACCTTGTACCTTGGACTCCAGGCCTCCTCAAGCCCCTTTCGCTTGTTATTTCTCTCCTAGGCCCCTCTGCTTTTTTAATTTCTGTGTTCTTCCTGGGAAATCGCATTGTCCCTCGTGCTTTAACCACCAGCTCTATGTGGTGGACTTTCCATTGCCTCTCCAGCCCTACACTTGAGCTTATGAACTTGGGAGTCAGACAGGCTTGGGGTGAAATATCAACACTGCTCCACAGCACCTGTGAGACCTTCTTCAGCTGTCTAGAACCATTTCGCATCCTTAAAGTGAGAAGAATATTTATCTCAAAGCTGAGGTCAAGATCTCCAGGGGCTCTGATGTCCATTCTCCCCTCCTTTTTAGTAGCAGAGTCCTGATTTGTAGCAGAGTACTTTACTGCCAGGCTCTAACAACATTTCTCAGCCTCCCCTTCAGCTTCATGTCATTATGTTCTAGCCAGTGAGAGGCAAGCTGAGGCATCCAAGGGAAAGCCTTTTCTCTACTTCCCTCTTCCCTTTTCAAGATCACACATGTGATGGCTGAGCTTCATCAGCCATTCTGGATCATGAGGAGACCTTGAGAGTAGAAGCCAGATGCTTCAGTTGGCCAGGCAGAAAGCTACATGACTGGGTCTCCAAAGAGACTGCAAAACCACCATAACAGACCTGAACTGCCCACATTTTATATAATGGCAGGGGGGCGGTGGGGGGAATCACTGTTTGGCAAGTTTCTTTTCTTATATACATATGCAGCCAAGTCTAGCACATCTACCGTGTTTTTTCTTCCTCTCCTCCTTCTACCTAGTGAGAAAAATACCCCACAGAAGACATACAGCAGCTACTAACACTGGAGATGCAACTGGAAGGAAAAGGAGAGAAACACCTTTCTCCTGTCCACCCATCTCCCACTCTGACTCCCACTGACTAAACTAGCCTGGAGCCACTTCCGAAGAAGTCGTGGAAATGCTGTTACAAAGGACAGCTTCCTTCAATGGAGAACAGAGCAAAAAAGGGTGGGGGGATGAATTTGAGAACAAATGCCTGACGAATGACATGGCCTGCCCAGAGGATGTTAACTAAATGAAGGCCCATTCATAAAGCATTTAGCACAGTGCCTGCCATATAATAGGCATCCCCAAAATGCTGGCTCCCTGCCCTTCACTCATTTCTCTTCTGAGTTATAGATTCACAGAGTCATTCATCTCTGCATCTCTCCATACTATTCCACAAGTACCTCCACCCAGTTCGTCCAAGACAGAATTCGGCACATTTTGCTTCTACAAAATCCCCTTTCTCCTGTGTTCTAACACAGGCGATGGAATCATGACCATCCTAAGTGCTGTCTTGATATTTCAGAGTCCTATTAAGCTCTTCCCTTTCCATAATCTTCCCTCCCCCAATTCCATCAAGTTATCGAAATACAGGTGTCTGCCTCCACGGATTTCCTGACCATCCCCTCTAACTCTCATGACCATGAATCTAAATTGCTCTCAATGTCACTGCATCCTCTCACACAGTTTCTGCCCTTCTCTGTCCATCCACACTACCCAAATCTCTCTCTAGCTTCTTTTTCACCAGCTTCTCATTTGTTGGCTCACATGAGGCTTTGAATTCAGACTCAACTTCTTGGCCTCCTTTCACCATCAATTACATAACTAACGAATGTCTGTATCTTATAGATCAAGTTCACAAAAGCAAGACTTGGGCCCATTTATATTTTCTTGCTATACCGTTAAGTTGATTGCCTGTGGCTTAACTGCCTGTGAATGATATGTCTCCCATGACCTGTTCATTGGGAACTGAGAGGGGGCAGTATAGCTTATAACTGACATCTCTTTAAACAGCCTTACTACCACAGCTATTCTTTTCAAACTCAGATATGATCATAGCATCCTCCCGACTAAAACTCACCAAAACTTTGATGACTACCCAGAACAGGAAGAAAAAAATGTTTGGCTTACAAAATTTAATAGGAAATACTTCTGTCATTAAGAGATGAATGTCACTTTGTGATTCATGAGATGTTAAGTGAAATGTGCTCACTGGGAATCTTTCACAACATGGAAAAAATTTCCAAAGGATCTTTCTACACTCACCCTATGCTCCAGTGTCTTGGATCCAGTGTCTGGGACTTACTTTCCATTTCCAAATTCTCTTCTTTGAGCTTCTGTTCTCTCTGTCTGGAATGCTTTTTCCCTTGATATTTCTACATGTTGAAATCCTACCTAGCAATCCCAAGAAATTCTAACATGGTCTTTGCAATGCTACTGCCCTTCATCACCCCAGAGTTAGCCACTTCTAGACACAAATGGCCTCCCTCCCTTATAAGCTCCAAGAAAGCAGGCACAGCATCTGTTTTTTTGGCCACTGTATTCCCAGTACTCAGGAGAGACCTTGGCTTAGCACATGCTCCATATGTATCTGTTGAATAACTGTGCACCCCACAGTGCATCATTTCTTCCCTACATGTCTATTGAAGCACTGATGACAGCCTGCCTTAGATTCCAGCCATGTCACTTCTTATATCTATCCCCCAATAGAAATTGAATAAGAATATTATTAATCTTGGCATCTTCCATGCACCTAGAAGACTGGTTTAAACAAACTAGATTCATGATAAATATTTGTGAAACTGAACAGTTGAGTGTATTCATTCCTTTTGGGGTCAAAAGAAAGATTTGGATCCAATAAGATACTTTTTTCTTCACAAAGGAAAAAAATTAACACTTGGAATCACGTACAAAATAGAAATCTCTAAAACTCATGGAACAAAATTTAGGTTTTTGACATTCTTTAATTATAAGGTTTAAAACTGAAATAACTATTTCCATAGTCAGCAATTAATGTTGTTTTCATACTGTCGGCCACTCCTACAAAATAAGATATTCTTAAGTCTCAAATTGTAGAAATAATATATACTTTTTATTACTGGAGAAGTTATCTTCTTTCCAACTTTAAGTCACCTTCGGGTATGATTCTTTTCAAAATTTATTTGAAGTGTCCTTGTATGATCAACAAATAGTTACGACATGCTTGCAAAGATAACTGTTGCTTTAAACGATCATTTATGATTACTTTAGCAGAAACAAAATGAATTTTAAAAAACACGTTTACTCGCATTAACTCTTTAGTCAAAGGTAACAGTGTGTGGAATTAAACTAAAAATGTATGATTTTATGTTAAGGGTAAAAGTGTCCATTGCGAGAGAAATTCCTTTTTTAAGGGAATCAAAGGTGAGGACCTAGTCTTTGAGGACAATGCTGAGGACCCGAGGAAGTCAGGAGGAAAATACTATCTATAGGAGATCATACAGATAGCATATACGAATCCACATAATATACAAATCGATACTAGATGAAGTTCAAACTATAAGGAAGAGGGGCTTCCCTGGTGGCACAGTGGTTGAGAGTCCACCTGCAGATGCAGGGGACACGGGTTCGTGCCCCGGTCCGGGAAGATCCCACATGCCGCGGAGCGGCTGGGCCCGTGAGCCATGGCCGTTGAGCCTGTGCGTCTGGAGCCTGTGCTCCGTGACGGGAGAGGCCACAACAGTGAGAGGCCCAAGTAAAGAAAAAAATATATATATATATAAGGAAGAATAGCTCTCCAACATTCCATCCATGCACCTTAGTAAACAGAGTCATGCAAACTCTGCTGTCATTTCAGGGAAGTTCTGGAACTTCTGCTCCTGTCCCCCAGCAACACCACACTTCTTAGCCCTCTGAGTTGCCTTCATGGGACTACATTTCTCTGTGAGGGGTTCATGTATACTTGGGTGGCCTCATCTGTCTCCCAGACCAGAACTTCCTTGAGCTTGTAGGTTCTGTGGGACATGCAGACCAGGCGGTACCTGCTTCTGGATGGTGCAGCCAAGATCTTCTTCTTGTTCGGTTCTGGTTCCCCTCCTGAACAATTTAGGTAGAACAAGCAAGGCCAGCCTTTCCGTTTTGCCTGTTTTCAGCACTGGAGGAACTGAAGGGAAGCACCACATCGATTTTCATTCCACCTCTGTTGTTAGTAAAGCTCACCCCCTGATATACATCGGTGCCTCTCAACAGGCTGTTAAAAGCATTTTGGGTGCATCCATCTTCATTGTGTGAAACTGTTCGAAACATTGTAGGATGTCTCACTTCTCTGCTTCCCACCATTAAATTCCAGGAATGCCCCCCAGACATTGTGAGCACTAAAAAAAACCTCACTCTCTCACTTTGTCCCAGCTACCAAATGTAAAACCATAGCTAGTGGAAAGCAGCCGCACAGCACAGGGAGATCAGCTCGGTGCTTTGTGACCACCTAGAAGGGGTGGGATAGGGAGGGTGGGAGGGAGGGAGACGCAAGAGGGAAGAGATATGGGGATGTATGTATACGTATAGCTGATTCACTTTGTTCTAAAGCAGAAACTAACACACCATTGTAAAGCAATTATACTCTAATAAAGATGTTAAAAAAAAAAAAAAACCTCACACATTTCCAAACTGTCTACAAAGATGGTATAGCCTCTGTGTCAAGGCTTGATTTGGTCCAAAATCAAAACTGAGGATGGCTGAACCTTAATCTCCCACACAAATAGTGAGTTATATATTTAGGTTGTGGTACTGGTACTGCTACTGCTAATACAGCCGGATCAGTCAAGAAAATGTATCATTTTTACTACTCTGAGACATGGGAGGCACGATTCAAAAACTGCTCTTGTCCCACAAAATTCTAATGAAAATATTATCTCCACTTAGGAGCAGATTTACCACTTCATAAACTCCAGAAACGGCAAGTGGAGTGTGTTCCTAGAGTTAAACTCTCTTCAGACAAACAAAGGGAGGCTAATCCTAACTGACCTCACCCCAAAAAACACACATGCAGAGAAGGTGGCTCCCCCTGTAGATGAGTTATTTGCACTCATACAGACAGTTTTGACAGTTGGCAGAAAGAAGGGTTTATTTGAGGGAAATATATACTGAAGATAGACTTTTCAGGCAAATCCTTGTTACTGTTGTAGTGCTCCTTAGGGGACAGGGGGTACATCCTGAGGTTTAAGATCTAATGAGGATTCTTGGAGAAGAGACGAAATTGTAGCCACAGAAAATAAACTATAGGCAATTAGGTCTACATCGGATACATTTTCCGGCACACTAAGCTTCACTCGTAACCTGTCTTCAGGTTCATGTGTTTCTGCAAGACCAAACCTGTTTTGCTTTTAAGAATGTAATTCACTGGACATGAAATGAAATGTCTCTGAGTTGACACCCAAAAGTCCAGCTACAGATGAATCCAGATTATATTTGCAGGCAGCAAGGTATTGAGTTACCAAGTCCTTCCAGAGCATATTTGTTACAATCCTGTTGAAAATCAGCTGGCTTGGCAGAGAAGCTCTCATTTGCAAAGGAGAAAAATGAGGATTGTGATCACTGGGCTTCAGATCTAGCAGGTGTTTGCAGTGGATACAAAACACTGACTGTAAACCTGGCTATATCAGAATTACCTGAAGACACTGCTGGGAATACAGATTCCCTGGGTTCCACCCATTACGGGCTCAACTGTGTCCCCTCCAAATTCTCATGCTGAAGTCCTAACCCTCTGCCTCAGAATATGACTAGATTTGGAGACTGGGTCTTTAAAGAGGTAATTAAAGTTAAAGTAGGTCAAGTGGGCCCTAATCCAATACCATCGGTGTCTTTATAAGAAAAGATTCGGACACAGACAAGCACAGAGGGAAGATCATGGGAAGATATAGGAAGAAGACAGCCATCTACAAGCCAAGAAGAGAGGCCTCAGAAGAAGCCAACCTTGCTGACACCTTGATCTCAGTCTTCTAGCCTCCAGAACTGCGATACAATAAATGTCTGATGTTTGGTCCACCCAGTCTGTGGTCCTCTGTTACAAAGCCCAGACTGACTAATACATGCCCCTAGACAGAGTGCATCAGAATCCCTGGAGGTTGGGGGCAGAGGCGAGCCTCACACATCAGACAGAGTTTGAGAACCACCAACGTGGACTTCTTCCCAAGATGCTAACAAGCTTTCCCAGGTTGCCCATCACCTTGACCTGTTCTGACAATGGCCACGTTCTGGGCCCACTCTTGCCACAGAAACACTCCTAGGTATCCGTGGTGGAGCCTTGGTTCTTCCTCCTTCCCTTTAACTGGACTCCTTATAAAATAATTGACACATTTTTGTTCTAAGAGTTTCGAAGGAACGTCTCTCCTCAGAACCTGCTTCTGTCAAAGCTATTTGAAAGACAACACAGATGGGTATTTTAAGATGACATGAAAATCTATTTCTTGAAAAAAAAAAAAAAAAAAAAAGTAGGGAGAAAAGAGCATCAGGTCAAGTTGACCAAAATGCTGGACAACTGCTATGAGATGGAAAGCTGAAGCAGCTCAGTAGCTCAAGGATTATATGTTTAAGCATGAGGTGTCATGAGTTACTAGCCCTGAGAGCCTGCGGCTTTTCCTGGGCCTGCAGAGTCAGAGTGTAACAACCTCCAAAGGGGGCATCTGAGAAAGCCACGGCCATTCTCCAAGGGGTTATCATGGAATATCACTCACCTCAATTCATAAACACACAGGTATTAGGTCTAAGGCATTTGCCATATATGATCTAGCTTGAATATTTGCTTTTGTTCAACCAAAAGCAATGCAGGGATCCCTCACCTGCAGAGTTCCTGAGACTCTAGAATCCACCTACAGACAAGAAATTGGACCCTTGCCTATCATTCTGTTTTAGCCACGGCCAAATACCCAAGTCTGAAAGGAAATTACAAAGCCCCTCTTATTTCCACCATTTAAAGTATCCAGTTGGTTCCCTAAATCATGTTTCAAGATGACTGCTCCCTGCCCCTAGATCTGCAGCTTTGCATTTTATTTGCCTAGAAGCAAATTTGGCCAGCAATACCTCCTATCTGGGCACAGGTACAAGTGTTTCTGTGGCCCAACCCTACACCAATTACTACCATCTAATATAACCTCTTATCCACTGAACTTCCTGGTCATATATTCCTTTATAAATTCAACAAATATGTATTTAATACCTATTACGATTTGACATATTCCAAGCCTAGGGATACAGTAGTGAACATAGAATAAATTTCTACTCTCAATGAACTTAATTTCTTGTGGTAGAAAGAGACAATAAACAAGTAAATAAATATAGATACAATTGGAGATATACGCTGTAAGAAAAATAAAGCAAGGGATGAAATAGAGCAGTGGTTCTCAAAGTTTGGTCTCTGAATCAGCAGTACCACCATGATCTGGGAACTCATTAGAAAAGCAAACTGTCAGGCTTCACTCCAGACTTTCTGAATCAGACACTCGAGAGATAGGCCCAAGCAATCTGATGTACACTCAAGTTTGAGAACTACTTATGTAATAAAGAATAATGAAGGGAGGGGCTTCCCTGGTGGCGCAGTGGTTGAGAGTCCGCCTGCCAATGCAGGGGACACAGGTTCATGCCCCGGTCCGGGAAGATCCCACATGCCGTGGAGCGGCTGGGCCCGTGAGCCATGGTCACTGAGCCTGCGCGTCTGGAGCCTGTGCTCCGCAACGGGAGAGGCCACAACAGTGAGAGGCCCACATACCGTTATAAAAAAAAAAAAAAAGAATGAAAGGAAACTTGCTTTAGATTGGGTGATTGGAAAAAACCTCTCTGAGCAGATGGCATCTGAGCTAAGACCTGAATGTCATTTGTGCTAGGACACGTCTTGGTCTTTTTTTTGTTGCATGAAACTGCTTTTACTTAAAAGAACAATTATACATTTACTGCAAACAGTATAAAATCAATAAAAAACACTTCCCTCTACTTTAAAAAATGTGTGACATTTCCCTAAGAAATTCCCTGCATTTGGAAGTTCTGGACCTTCTCCACTTATAAATCTGAGTGTATCCTTTCACAGATTAGAGTTTTGCTACATTTCATAAAAAGAAAAATACAAACAGTGGAAGTACAGGAAGAAGTAGAAGACTTCACGCGCAATAGCCCCTCATGAGTATGTTGCGGGCAAGTATAATGAAGACCTTCTCAATGGTTGAGGCGTCAATGACTAAGGTTGGCAAAGATACAAAAACTGCAAGAAGTCAAAAGAAAAGTCTTTCCTCAATGGGAAAGATGACATGATTCAACATGAGTAGAATGATTAAGAAGGAAAGTTTATTGGACTCAGTTACCCAGGTGATTGTTCATCTAGCTCTCATTTGAATTTTAAACATTTGCTTGAAAAAATGATTTCACATCAATTTTTGCTTCTTTTGGAAAGTTCCCGTGCGTAATTTATTGATAGCATCTCTGAAGAACAAAATTAGTGATGATGTTTGGTTGATGTTTCTGATGATGGAGAAGACCCGAAAGAATGCTGTAAGTGAAGGCATGTGTATGGTCTCAAAAAGTCAGGATGGTACAGATACTCTTTCCAGAGCGAAGCAGGACAAATCCTTCATTTATCTTTTCAAAAGGTAAAACAATGGTTATTCACAGGTCCGTTAGAAACTTCTTAGCCAAAAAATCAGCCAGAAGTTTGGGGACAGAATCTTTACTTTTAAAGCGACCAAAAACAGCTCCTTTCCAGGTACCTCCAGTCAACAGCAACAAGGGGTTCACAGAGAGATTGGGGAAATTAGGAAGTATTCCTACAATGACACTTACGCCATATGCTTCCTGACAGCACAACAAGATGGCATCATTTTGTCAAGCCGACCAATGACTTCAAATGAAAAGTCTACCCCTCCACCACTCATTTCAACATGTCTTGGTCTTAATTTCCCATAGGGGTCACTTAAGCTCTCCTAAAGTCTTTGGTCTTTATTTTATGCTTAAAAAATACTCTCTGATTATAACTTCCCTGGCTGGCTTCTTAGATGTGTGACCTGTGTAGTCACGTAAGTCCTAGTGCTCAGAAGGCCTCACACTTGGTTTAATGCTCTACTGTCACCATCTTGAAATTCTTAGTAATTTTATAACTGAAGTTGTGCTTTGTAAGTGAAGTCCCATGGGGCAATGGGGTGTGCACGTCAGCAGAAGAGGTATGGGCAATACGTCTGCTGTCCCATTCACAGACAGTATTTGCACTGCCCTACGGGCACAGAATTCTGGTGGATCTATAATGCACGGGAGTTCAATGACACTCAAAATGAGTTTAATGTAAGTCTGTTATGTCTACAACTGAATAAGCAGGATCACTGATGGCCCAGAGAGGTGATGCTTTCTCTTCTAACCAGAATTTGCTTCAAACACAGAAAGAACGCAGTGATATTCTAGGAAACAAGAACTACTAAAGAATGCTATCACAGCTTTAGTTACCCACTTTACTTCCCTGTGTTGGCCAACCATTTATGCTGAAAATGATGTCATAGAAAGGAAAAGATAGGACAAGTCATAGTTCTTGTTCCTTTCAGTTCATTCTTACTCTTCAGTAAGCCAAAGGTGGAAAGCGTTGGTATAATGCGGGTGAATCGTGAAGTGAAATCAAAATAACTGAGTTACCACAATGCAGGAGTTCCATTGTTCTGTTAAGAACAAAATACATATGCATGCATGAGCTACCAGGTGCTCAGCGTGTCATTTTAATGATTCCGCATACAAGTGAAATGCTCTTACATTTAATACTGGCAATGCACAATATAAATGGTAAGATTCATACCAATGATTTAAATTTTTTATTTTTATATACTTAAAATGACCTTAAATGGCAAATATAAAAGAGCATGACACATCGAGGGAAAGACCATGGAAGAGAGGGAATGTTCATTCCCTTAGTGACAAAGATTTCCTGATTTTTGAAGAAGGGTCCCGCAGAGAGATAAACAAAAAGGAAACTTTCCTCCAGCACATGCCCAGACTCAATGAAAGCAACAGCTTCTATAGAAATAAACATGTGGGGGCTTCCCTGGTGGCGCAGTGGTTGAGAGTCCGCCTGCCGATGCAGGGGACACGGGTTCGTGCCCTGGTCCGGGAGGATCCCACGTGCCGCGGAGCGCCTGGGCCCGTGAGCCATGGCCGCTGAGCCTGCGCGTCAGGAGCCTGTGCTCCGCAACGGGAGAGGCCACAACAGTGAGAGGCCCGCGTACCGCAAAAAAAAAAAAAAAAAAGAAAGAAAGAAAGAAAAAGAAATAAACATGTGGGTAGCTTCTAAGACATGGTACGATGTTGAATCTTAAAAGAATGGGCCCATACTCTTTGAAACCATTGGGCCACTTCCCTAAAAGCAAGGGGTGCAGAAAGAGCTAGCAACCCACACGCTTGCCAGAAAAACAAACACAGCATGAAAACATTCGTTAATCGACTAGGGTTAAACCAGTGTACCCTCATCCAAGTAGGACTTGAAGGGGGACTCAAACTGTTGAAAATTATGAGGTTTGAAGGTCCTGTCTTATTTTACCTCTTATTACAAACTGAAATTACACCTATACTTAATGGAAACAAGTTCCCCTTTCTCTAATCCACTCTGAACTTGCACTGCATGCCTCTACCAACCAACCAATTGGAGAAAAAAGAAAAGAGTTTCTTTGACTTTGCCTGCCCAAGGTTCAATCCTGAATGCTAAGAGGGTCCTCCATTTATGGGCAGTTCCAAGGCCTGGTGTGTGTCATCTCACACAATCGGATGCATCACTCCAGCCACTTCAGTTCATGAGAAATCTGGGATCTTTCTCACACATGGTGCCAGACAAGGCACAAAAGCTGCTTTCAGGAACTTAGGCAGGTTTACGAGGCTGAAAGCGCCAAGATTTCAGGGTTACAGCGCTATCCCACTCATGTCTTATTAAGATGTTCCTTCATCATCGGAAATTCCTTTCAATCCCAAATGGTTTCAGTCTTGTTATTGAGCCATTAGGTAAAAGAAAAGGCTTAGAACCAAAATCCTCACCTCCCCATCGAAACCATTAGTTTTTGGAGATTGATTTTTACAAGTTGCCTAAAGGCTGACCCTGGGGAATACAGTGTTCTCTTAGGTGAAAACATGGGTAACGGATTTATTTTTCACCCTTAAAATAAAGAAATAAATACCTTTTGTTGATAAGTAATGTGTGGGAAATGTTCTGGAAGAGCTCAAAAGTGGACTTTCTCCCCGACTCTGCTACAAAATAAAGAGCTATCTCTCGTACAGAACTTGCAAAGAGGCTGGAAGCCAGAGAAACAGGATGGAGCCCGAGCCCCTATAGGCTGTTCCTATCCAGCCTCATCTGCCTTCTAGCTTCAGCTGGCCCATCTGCCTCTGTCACCTCGTCTTCAAGGGGCTGGGCTAGATCAGAGACTTTTAAACTATGCTTCATGAAGTTCTTAGGGAAAAGGTTGTTAAGCCTCGGTGAGCATAAAGAATCACCTAAGAAATGCGTTCACAATCCATACTCATAATCCTCCACTTCTGAGTTTGACTCAGTAGGTCAGGAAGAAAGGGGGACCCAGGAATCTAAACTGCTAACAAGTTTTCAGCTGATTCTGATGCAAGGACTGTGGAGGTAGCTTCAGAGTTTTGAGGTGAAGGGGTAGATGTGAAAAGGGCCCTACCATCTTCACCACCACATTCAGAAAAGTAGCTCAGCCTTCCTGTGTAATGCTCAGTGCCGTTTAAGATCTAGCTTGATAAGAGACTCGTTGCTTTGAAAAGCACAGGACTAGATGTCCTCTAATGCTCTGTGCAAAGCCAATGTCTAGGAGGTCAGAAAGCTCATGGTGAGACACACTTAACTTGAAGGAGATACATGTAGTACATCAGTAGCCTCCACACTTTCTATGGGAAACTTCTGAAGTGGGTCAGAGAAGAGATACACCCCCACACACACACCAGATTCCAGGGTATTCATCAAACAATTTCTTTGCCATAATAGATCGAACAGAGGTACCTCATCTCTTTAAAAAGTGATTTCAAATAATGAGTGTTATGGGTTGAATTGTGTCCCTCCAAAACATATGCTGAAGTCCTAGTCATCAGTACCTCAGAATGTGACCTTTTGGGGGAAGAGGACTGTTCCAGATGTAATTAGTTAAGATGAAGTCATGCTGGAGTAGGATGAGCCCCTAATCCACTATGACTGGTGTCCTTAATGGAAGACAATGTGAAGACACAGGGGGAGAACGTCATGTGATGACAGAGTAATGCAGCTGCAAGCCAGGGAATGCCAGCGATTACTGGCCACAACCAGAAGCGAGGAAAGAGGCATGGAAGAAATTCTCCCTCAGAGCCCTCAGAAGGAACCAAGACTGTCCACACCTTGATTTCAGACTTCTGGCCTCCAGAGCTGTGAGAGGATAAATTTCTGTCATATTAAGCTATGCTGCTGTTTGTGGTACTTTGTACGGCATTCCCTGGAAACTAATACAATTACTAAATTTGCAAATGATGAAAAAGAGCCTTGCAAAGGTTTCTCTTTTATCTTAATTTAATTTTCTGTGCAGGAGTATGAAAGATGATCCAATCTTTGCCCAGGTATGAGTGAAACTTCTACCCACCAGCCTTCAAAAGGAACAAGGTCCATCTCTAAACTGAGTCTCAATGTGTCATTAAAACAATCTCTAGGTCACAGCAGGCCATGTGGCCCCATCACTCAGTGTGTCTCATCCTTTCACAGAAAGAGGTCATTAATTGGTTTCGGGCATGAAGTCAAAAAGCTTTAAAAAATGTTTAAAAGGAATAAATGATCTCCATGTAAAAGGATTCCAAAAGCTCATGTTCCTACAGGGGGAAGGAAAACATAGTACATTCTGAAGTTTCTATGGAGCTAGGTCACATTTCCATTTCCCTAAAAAGAACTTTCCATGTTTAACCTCAGTGAATACTGTGGTAATTAAAATGCCCTCTCAAAATACCAACCCAGTGGTGCTCATAAGCCACTGAATTCAATTAGCCTCTTATTATTAAGGGTCTGTGATAAAATTAAAAATATTTCTTGAAGTAGTATACATTTGAATAGTACCCTCATTTTAGTGAGGGATTCAAAGGGGAATATGGGTTTCACCATTAGGATATTCATTTTTATTCTGCAAGAAAAGGAAATAAACAGGAATCCAATTTAAGTAAAACAAATAGTCAAATCTGATAAATGCAATTAAGTGCAGCAGTTAGATTTTACAGGTCAAAAATGCCCATGATCTAATGTTAAAACTCTTCTCATTTTCAGTTTTAAAACTTTTTTATTATGAAAGATGTCTTCCATGTCAACAAATATACAAGATGAAATATAAAAGGAACTCTGGTGTTCCTCCCACCTGGCTTGCGATACGGATTGGTAATTGACCAATAAATCCCTTGTAAGACCCTCCCCTGCTGGGTGGGTCCCTCTTCTACCTCCCCCACTCCTGCTATTCTGAGTTTCCTGTTTTAATTTTTGTAAGTGCAAACCTGAGGCCTAGGCAGCTAGAATCACATTCAGATAAGCTATACTGTTTAAAGTGAGAAGTATTTGACCCCTGTACCTTGACATAAGCAAAACTGTGACATGACATGAAGATAGACATAACAAACTATCAGAAGTATAAATTGGAAATGACTACTTCTATCACGAAAGGAATCATAATGAAACTCTTTGAAATAACACATGACATTAAATATAATAAAATTTGATTCAAGAAGAATTCTGTTTTCATAAAATTTTTAGGATCTTAAGTAATATACAAATTGAGGTAAGATGATTTGTGTTATATATATATATGTGTGCTCACTTGTTCAACAAACACTCATTGTGTATACCCATCACGTGCCAAGAATCTCTTGGTGCTAGGGACACAGTTGAATAAGATGCAGACCTCACTATAATAGTATTTCACACAATCGCATCTCATAAATAAGCACAAGGGAAATAAATGAAATGAACAATTGCTTGTGGAAAGTAAACTCCTTGACAAAAACACTAGGTTTCACCGATGGTTGTATGAGTTATAGCCTAATTTTTTTCTCCTTTTCTCTCACTCTGCTGCTTTCTTACACAGAAGGATTCTAAGTCTGGGTTCACCTTCATACAGCACAAAAAGCCATCCCAACAGGGGGGTGGGGGGTTACTGATTCAGAATTACCCAGGAATGTCAAGGAGCTACAAAGCTGAAGTCTCTCCAGTTTAAATGAAAGTCACCATAAATCTCAGCAAATTACACCTTAAAAGTATTTTCATTGGTAGAGTTCTACAGCTATACTTGATCCAGTTCCAGTAAAGTATGTTACAACTTTACCATGCAAACATTTTCAGTTCATCAGTATTTACCTAAACAATTACTCCATCCTCCCCATTCCCAACACATATACATCAAAATAAATCTTAAATTGATTATCTTGTATATATAACCAATTGCTAAAAGATATGTTTGTCTGTTTTGGTTTCATGCAACAGAAATCAATTCTGATTAATTTATGCAAAAGAACAGTAACTGCTGGAACCAAAGGAATTGTTGAACAGCTAAGCCTTGAGAAAGACGCCAAGACATCCCTAGAGTCTCCGTAACTAATTCTCTAATGAGCTAATTTACTCCTAACTTGGCCCCAAGGAGCCCTGGACTCCTGACTATTCCAGTCCATGTCTCAGATTTCCAGGAGCAAGAATCTAGTTGGCCCAGTTTGGATCAAACAGTTGCCGCCAGATCAATCAAGGGGCAGCATCAGTGCACATTATGTCTATTTACAGAGACAGGTAAATGGTTGTGAACAGAACAGTTGTCTTTTGCATTAAAGTAAGTGTTTAAAATATTCATCCTCTTTAAGGAGTTAAGTTTCTAAGTTGAGCACATTGCTTCTTTTTTAATGCTTATTCTGTGGATAAAACAATTATGGGGACTGCTTAGAAGGAAGATGGGAGATATGAAGGTGTAAAAGAAGAACGAGTATAACATAGAACCTGACACTCTACACTCATCTCAACATGTAAGAACTACTTTGTGATTTATTCTTCATCTACAGATATGGAGAGCTCAGGAAAAACAAGGGTCACTTAGAAGCACAAACGGATCAGAATTCTAGAGTCAAGGGGCCAGAATGAGGATCACTCCAGAGCCCTAACTAGTGCATTATATTCCACTAAACAGCCAGCAGAGCAATTCCACAGAACTAGTGTTTCATGATATCTCCAATATTGCTTACAGGCACAGAGTACCTTTCTTTGTGATTGATGAACAAAAACAAACAAATAACAATATTTACTCCAAAAAACAGGATGAGGAGGAAGCAAGGATTCCAAGCTGACATATGAAGCTGTCTAAATATAGAAATTTACTTCTTCAAGAGGCAACCGCGTCTACTGTTTCTTTCGGTTGGAAAGGTTGCTTGATGAGTTCAGTCTTGAATTACATGACAAGACTTACACACAGTGAACACTTTGAGTCTAATGAGAAATGTCAAATGGCAAATGTAACTGAAAAGGTCTTGCTCAAAAAGTTCCTGCTGATGAAACCTGAACTCAATATTGATGAATGTGGCTTGCTCAATTTTTGCTGAGTGGGATGAACTCGATTGGTAGAAGTTATTTCAGCTGTATTTCCTCCGCACACCAGTAGAGTTTTTTCAGCATTCCTCCAGCCACACATGTGGCATGCATTTATTATTTACAATACATACACAGGAAGCGCTTGATTGATGAGATAACCCCCTTTTCAGAAAGATCTTTTCCAAATGGGGCTTTATACCTATGTGTTAAATGAAGTACCTTAAAGTCGGTAAGATATACTTTTTCACCCCTAGATGGTATTTCCGGTAAAAATACTACAAGGGTTTTTTTTGTAGACTTTATGTGATGTAATATATGGTTACAGATAAACATAGATTGTGCCTATATATTTTTCCCTTTACAGGCTCTAAGTCCTCGTGCACAGTGTGTATACAAACACATGTTAATATGAGAGGAGAGAGAAAACAGGAGAGGGAAGAGGTTGAGATTAGGATGGTTTCTGGATAAAATGCAATCATACAGAATAGATCATCACATTCATGTGGATTTTAATCCATACATAGGTATTTGTATCATACAATTATGTTGAATAAGAACTCTGAAGGTTCAAAGTCACATCTGTGGAGTTCTGTAAATGTTTTAAATTTAATTTTGAGACATTTGTATTGCTGTAATACGAATACTCCCATTTAGTGTTGGAAAGTAAATTTTGCTTTTAAAGGAGGGAGTAACACTGAGGACAATGTCAAATTCATATCCTTTGGTTTGGTATGAGCTATTGGTTTTAAGTTTATCTACATCCAAATAGACTTCTCCTGCTTTAAGACTCCTTAAGAGTCTTATATATGTCAATATATGAAAGGTGAGGATTTCTTTTTTAAAAATAGCTCTTTTCTTCACAAATCATCACATTATAGGGTTCCTTTCAATAGTATTAGGGTGGCCAAAAAGTTCGTTCGGTTACTGAATACATTGCTCAATAAAATTCTTGGTGAAAATGAAAAATGTCTTTTTACTTAAAACCGAACGAACTTTTTGGCCAATCCAATAGTCTCCAAAAGTACACTTCATGGACAATTATATTCACAAAAAGAAATTATTCATACATAGTGTATATGTGTGTTTTAATATATATATTTTACATATATTCATATATATGTGTGTATATATATATATATATATAAAAAGATGACTAGGATTATATGTGACTTGACGTAATAATAATTTACATTCTTAACATATATCAAGCACTATTCTCAATGACTTACAGATATCTACTCATTTACTATGCATAACAATTCTATATAAAATAGGCATAGTTGTGATTGTTATTATTGTTCTCATCAACAAAGGACGAAACAGAGGCGCAGACAGGTTCTGTAACTTGCCTTAGGTCTCACTCTAGGATGACTGAGTTAGGATTAGGACCCAGCAGATGAGATGCAGAGGCTTCCTGCCCACCTACCATGTTAAAGATCAGGGGTCAGTTTTTCTGCCCCTTTTCTCTTAAAGCTCCATAAGCCACACACAATTTCTGTTGCGTGATCTTCTACTTTTTGAACAATCATTTAAAAATGTTCAGGGGCCATTACAAAAACAGGCCTCATGGCAGATTTGGTCTGTGGGCCATAGTTTGCCAACCCAAGTTTATTACCAAATTTTCTCAAACAATAATTTTTTTTAATGTACATGCAATACCTGTAGATAAAAATAGCTCTACTTTTTGTGGACAACTACTTTGTTGACTGCACAGTTTCTTTTAAAGACCCACCGGTCATGCTTTTCTGAAACATATCTTCTCCACCCTTTAACCATCACATGGTTGAGCCCTGGTAGTCCAGTCCCGTGTGAACACACCCATCCAGTCTCGGTCGATTGGTCCAAGGTGATCATGTGAACAAATCTGGGTCAGAGAACTGAGAATCCTTACAATGAGTGATATTGTTTATCATTCTGCTTGGGAGTCTATATCGAATGAAAGAGGGGCTTTTCAGTGGCCATGGATTCTACCACCTGGACAGGAAAAGCAGGGAAAAACAGTCTGCAAAGGGAGAAAAATGAAATCAACACAGGAAGAAGGGCAGAGGCGACAGATGGAGGAAGGATCTTGATGGTGAGTCCTACGTTCAGTTTATTCCTAAGGCCCAGCTACATCCCTATCCTTGGATTTCCTGAGAAGACCCCTATTTCCTTTTCATAAATCTCTCTCCTTGTCCCCCAAGCTATCTGGCATTGATTTCTGTTGCTTATGACCAAAACTAGTATTTTTAGGACCTACTTCCCATTTTTAATTAACCAACATTTTTAGACAGGAAATTATTTTTAGGGAATTGCTCAAAAGAGGAGGTACATTTTTTCAGATTACTCAAGATGTTTTTAGTTTGGAGTTCTCCATTTAAACATTTAAAATACACCTCCATGGATGGATCTAGAGTCTGTCATACAGAGTGAAGTAAGTCAGAAAGAGAAAAATGAATACCATATGCTAACACATATATATGGAATCTTAAAAAATACTTGTTCTGAAGAAACTAGGGGCAGGACAGGAATAAAGATGCAGACACGTAGAGAATGGACTTGAGGATACAGGGATGGGGAAGGGTAAGCTGGGACAAAGTGAGAGAGTGGCACGGACATATATACACTACCAAATGTAAAATAGATAGCTAGTGGGAAGCAGCCGCATAGCACAGGCAGATCAGCTCAATGCTCTGTAACCACCTAGAGGGGTGGGAGAGAGACGCAAGAGGGAGGAGATATGGGGATGTATGTATATGTATAGCTGATTCACTTTGTTATAAAGCATAAACTAACACACCACTGTAAAGCAATTATACTCCAATAAAGATGTTAAATAAATTAATTAAATTAAATATACCTCCAAAGTGAGGTCTTAATTAAACTGAACACTTATCAAAATGTTATAGTTTATCAACACTACTCATTTTCCCCTATCACCTCCAGCAGCAGATCTAGTCATTCAAAGGCCAGAAGCTGATGTGCAGGGTAGTTTAACAATTTTTCTGGCACTTTTCTTATCTTAGGTTGTCATCCATGACCTGGAACAGTGCCCAGGCCAGAGCAGTCACTCAACACATATCGAGTTGAAGAATCAATTAATACACATTTTCATGATATTTTAATGTTTAATAACACTCAAAAGGCACCTCTTTATTTGAAAGAGATTTTTAGTTTAAATAACTGGTTATAGAAATGATTTATTTAAACCTGGAACTTTCCCAAAAGAAAAAAAAATCCTAGCTAGAAATAAGGAAAAAGGGGAAAATCAGGCTGAGGGGAATCTTTTTTAAGATAGTTATGTTTAAGTGGAAATGTGATGAATGTAGCAACTAAGGAAAGGGCTTTGGTTTTCACCTTTTTGGCGCTATTTAAATAAATCAGATTGCAACAATGTGTACAGAATTTTCAAATCCTTTAGGAACATCTAGCCAAAATTCATGTGTGGAATTAATGCGGGCTATTTCCCCATCATCTCTTCTCCTGGAAGCCACATAAAACAGTCACACTTCCAGGGCAAATGGCAAAAATCACTCTCTCTTTTTTTAAATGTGTTTTGAAGAATGGCCAAGGAATCTGCCATCCTGGTGAGATCAGCCCACCAGCTGTTTTCCTGAGTTTATTCCATGAGACAAATGAATTGACTTACATAGATAACATGCTGTATGGCAAAGTGATTTCTTTCTTTAAAAAGTTCATCGATTGTTAAAGTAAATAACCACATGGACTTTTCAACATCGTAAGACTGGCCTATAATTTTTGCCCTGCATTATCTTCCAAAGGGGCCAGTTTCATTCGGAGTCCTGTTGAGCCTTCTAGACCAAACCAATGACACTGATGATAATTTGCCACCAAACATTAGCTGGATACAACACACTTGCTATTTCATATTCTCATATGTATACCTGAAGATTCTTTGTTTCAAATACAAAACACCAGAAGACATACTCTACAGTTTCCACAGATCTAGTCTCATTTCATTTCCTCTCGACACAAAAGTGCCTTCAATTGTTCTTTAAGTCTACCCCTTTAAGTCAGGAGGTCATTTGGAAAGAGTCCCATCTGAAGAGCAAGAATCTATATTTAAAACACAGAAACCCACTCTTCAGGGTTTGAAGGTATTCTTATTTAAGCACTCTGTCGATAATGACCGTGGTCCATCAGTTGCCAAACTACCTTCTCTCTTGGGATCCTTAGTTTTTCTTTGTTATTACACACAATAACAGCTCCTTGGTACTCATATCCTGAAGAAGATTACTTTTCAGTATCAGGCTTCACCAATAAGCCGTTTCCCAGACAAGGACTGCAAATCTACATTGTGACTAAACAGGGTGACCTTCCAGGTAATACTGATGGTAGAAGAAAATAAACAGACAAACAAACAACTAAATCAGTGAGAGTGAAAGAGTTTGCTGAGCTTCACTGCATATTTAAGACCGCTTATAAAGGAGCACTTCACTGGGCTGTCTCATGTAAGACAGAAGAGTTTAGCCAGGACGGTGATGCAACTCCTCAACCACGCTTCAGGGGCTTGCCGATTAAGGAGAAAACAACATCCATGACTTAGGGTGGATCCACATCAGCTAGAAAAGGGATGTGGGGAGTTTCAAAGGCTTTCAAGAGATCCTAGTTCATTACAGGTGATCGTTTAATGTAGAGAATCACCCAGGCCTGGTGCAGGCACTAGTTATAAGTCTATACACAATGAGTGGCTATCTTATTAGGGGGAGAAGGGAATACTAGACTTGGAGTCAGGATTTGACTTTGAATCTGGACTATTAAAATTTTCTAGCTAGTTAAATAAAAAATACTCGACCTCAGTGAGCTTCAATTTTCCTTATCTGTTAATTAGAAATCATAGTAGTCCACAATCTTGTTTCAAAAGCTAAATGCAACAATCTGTGTGGAAATGCCTAGCCAATACAATAGGCACATAATGATAAATCAAATTGTTTTCTAATGTCATCCGGAGGATAATGACAACACTGGCCAACTCAAAGCAGCTGAAAATGACAGCTGGCATGGCCACTAAGTAAACCCATAGAAAAAGGCAAATCCACATGAAGATGATGTCTTCCTCAGTGGACACTTTTCCTGCAGCTGGGAATTCAGAGAATTTCTGTGGCTCTAATTAATGCAATAAGGGGATAGAGGACTACTGGAATACATGTAGAGTACACTTAAAATCCAACGACAATGTCAGGGAAGCCCACTTTATAAAAAAAATTGAAATTAACAAAACTTAACCTACAATGGCCAGGAACAGTAGGTATCCCTTGTGTTTTATGATTTAAAAACTGTTTATCGGGCTTCCCTCGTGGCGCAGTGGTTGAGAGTCCACCTGCCGATGCAGGGGACACGGGTTCGTGCCCCGGTCTGGGAGGATCCCACATGCCGTGGAGCGGCTGGGCCCGTGAGCCACGGCCGCTGAGCCTGCGCGTTCGGAGCCTGTGCTCCGCAACAGGAGAGGCCGCAGTGGTGAGAGGCCCACGTACCGCAAAAAAAAACAAAAAAAAAACACCAAAAAAAACCCTGTTTATCTGTTGTAGTTTGGGTTTCTCAGGAAATAGGCTTTGGGATGGAGATTTGCATGAAGGGAATTAACTAGGGACTAACTTCTTTGAGGGAGCAGAGTAGATGTTGAGCTGCAATGCCGTGACAACAGCCTCAGACAATTCCACAGGGGGTATGAAGCTGGAACGGCCCATCATAGGTGTCCCACACTGAGACAAAGGGGGCCAAATATTTGTCCCCATGATTTGATCAGTCACTGAATGCAGGATACACCCAGAGGGAGGGTGTGAGCTTGGATGAGGCAGCTTTATCCAGCTGAGGGCATTTCCCCAAAAGGGACTCAGCTATCAGTGGTCAGCAGCCATCACTTCCAGTGCTTTAGTTCCTAAAGCAGTATCTGGGTGTACCACAGGTCCACAAGACAGCACTCCTTGCCACCAAAACCACCTGCTTCGGAATTGTGAGTCCCTTCCACCTGGAAACAACTCTCATGACATTCTTTCTAGTTTATATCTTTTCCTGGGGAACTTTTTAAGGGGACAGTTATTAAGACAAGTTAGGCCTTTGCTGCTGGTCACAGGACACACTTGGTAGCCATGTCTTCTTTATTACCCAATCTAGACTCCTCTTAACCTCTGTTAGCACCTATGTAGGTCTTGGTGGTTTACCAGGTGGAGACCCAGACCCTCATCCCTAAGGGGTCTAAGCCCACAATCCTATTGCCTTTCTGAGGCTGTAACTGCAGCACTTGAGCATGTGCCCATTTACTATCAAAATCTTACAGTAGAGAACCAAGAAACGTCCCCATTAGATCACCTGGGAACCAAAGGCACTCTTCCCTGCCCCCTGTTATATAAGAGCAGCCCTATCTCTAATGATCAAGGTCAACACTCCTGCTAAGATGATGACTTATTTCCTTGTCTGCTGATGTCTTGTCAATCAGAGCCCAAAGGGGCTCAGTGGCAATTAGAGCTTAATATGTAATAGTATTTTTGCTGTGTCCCCCGATGGCAGTGCTCTGACTCTGGGAGCCTCTAGAACTAAAGAGCTTAGAGTTGCAGAAACACAAAGTATAAATTCCCCCAAGTAGGTCACTGCTCTGCCACCAGGAAAGGAAAACCCATACCTGGAATTTATATCAGTTCCAGTCAAGAGGAACCTCTGTTCCCTTTCACAGTGAAGGGGGCGTCCACAGTGACTGGCTGGTTTTGAAGGGCAGTGCTATACCAGGAGCTCCAGTTGGATAGGTTGGTAGGTTGGACATTCACAGCAGCAAAAACTAGCTCAGCACTGTCGAGTGGGAGCTCATGCTTTTGGGCCCATGCATAGCTTCCTGTCCCTGTCATCAAGGATACTCTGTTGCTGAGCCCATTGTGCCAAAAATGGAGAGGCCAACTACACTCTGGCTGACATCAACTGTCTAGTGCCTCTTCAATGAAGGAGGTCTTCTGGTGGTAAATAACAAGTGATATAAAGGCCTTCAAACTTCATGCCCACTCTCAAAAGTCCATCCACGTGCCTGCTACTTCCCAAATCTCCTTGTCTCTTACGGTCTAATCTTTCTCTTCCTCCAACCCTTGGCAAACCACCAACCATCCACTACTACTCATATCCATGTATATACAGTCTTAGAGCCACATCTCTTTCTCACTATGTGGATGCCAGATACACTTGCCAAAACTCTGGCCACTGGGAGGATTTCCCCTAGATCTTTCTTTCAGGGCTGCCCATGAGTAGGGCTGTAGTGAAGCACTAAACCATTTTCATCTTGCACCCACCCATGAGTCAAGTTCAGACTTTCCCTCTCTTGTCAGCTGGACATAGGTACCCTCCCTTTGCAGGTACAAGCTGAGGCAGAGAAAATGGGATAGTGGTAGATGATATGGCGGTCTGGGAGTGTGCTTGAGCACCTTATTTACACCCTCTGGCCATGTTCATGCTCAACCCTAGATGTACCACTTCCATCTTTCAATGGATTTCTGCTGGGCCTGTCAGACTTTGATAACCAGGTGGTTCTGACAGAACTGAGCTCATTATAGTCACTCGCTGCTCCGTGTTCAGGTGTTCCATCTCTACCAGGGCCCACTAGTACACCAGGAGCCATTTTTTTAAATCGAAATACAGTTGATTTACAGCATTGTCTTAATTTCAGGTGTACAGCAAAGTGATTCAATATACATCTTCTTTTTCAGATTCTTTTCCTTATAGGTTTTTACACGATATTGAATATAGTTTCCTGTGCTATACAGTAGGATCTTGTTGTTTATTTTATATACAATAGTGTATATCTGCTAATCCCAAACCCCTAACTTATCCCTCTCCCCCATTTCCTCTTTGGTAACCATAAAGTTGTTTTCTATGTCTGTGAGTCTGTTTCTAAGTTCACTTGTATCATTTTTTCAGATTCCACATATTAGTGATAATCATGATATTTGTCTTTGTCCGACTTACTTCACTTAATATGATAATCTCTAGGTCCGCCCATGTTGCTGCAGATGGCTTTATTTCATTCTTTTTTACAGCTGAGTAATATTCTATTGTATACATGTACCACATCTTCTTTATCCATTCATCCATCAATGGACACTTAGGTTGCTTCCATGTCTTAGCTATTGTAAATACAGGAGCCAGTTTTTAAATAGTACATAATATTCTGCTGCAGAGAGCATGGTCTTGCTCCAGAGCCCTTGTGGCTTTTCATAAGCTCCACATGGCCTCTTTCCCATCAAACAATCACCTCTAATACCATAGGATCTACTAGGTTGTATGATCTAAGAGGTAACCACGACTTGCTACATAACCCTTTCCTGCTCTGAACCCCACTTAAAGCTGGCAGCCTTCTTGGTAAATGGGTGGAAGAAGTATTCCTAAATGTGGAATATGCTGCTTCTAAAACCCAAAGAGACCTACCAGATATTGTGTTCTCTTCTCAGTGATGCCAGGAACAAGATGCAATATTTTTTCCCTTTATTGAAGTGGATGCCCTAGCATGTACCAGACCACAGGACTCCTTACATTTCAATGATGTTGCAGGACCCTGAATGTTTCCTCCTACTCTCTGGACCACATGTGTTTTACCATGGCCTCCAGTGTATTTTCCATAGTTTTCTTATTTGGTCCAAATAACAAGATGTTATCAATATTGTGGACCAATGTCATGTTCTACAAAATATGCAAATGGTCCTGTTTTCTTTGGACTGTATTGTGGAAGAGCAAACTGTCAGACTGTATAGAGGGTGGGAGAGTAAGTACAGCCTTGGGGCAAGACCACAAATGGACATTATTGAGCATTCCATATAAATGCAAACTGCATCTGGTCTTCCTTCTTCACAAGGCTAGAAAGAAGACTATGTGCCAAATCAATGTGTACATCCCACATACCTGACGTCATATTAATCTGTAAAGGTTACTACATTTGACATAGCAGTTACAGTTGGGGAAACTGTAATGTGTGGAAGTCCACCATCATTTTCCAGGATCATTTGGTTTTTCTATGTGCCAGCGTGTGAATTAATTGGAAATATGATGGTAACCACCACCTCTGTGTTATTTAGGCTCTAAGGGTGGCATTAATCAAATTCTGGTGGGATGAACCATTATTTTATTTACTATCTTAAACATCAGTCATAGGGCAGATTCAGAGGCCTCCAATTGGTCTTCCTCTTTAGGAAGGCTCTTACCACGTAGTCTAAGGAACTATTGGGGTATTTCTTCTCATTGCCAAAGGTGTCCACTCCAATTATACATTCAGAGATCAGGGAAATGACCACCGTATGGGCCCCTGGACCAGTGGGCCCACTATAAGCCAAGCCTAGCCAGTACCTCATTTATAACCTCCCCCTATTTGTTCCTACTTTAATAGGAGGGCAGTGATGATGTTTCAGGCCCTATAAATCAATATCGACTTGGACTGCGTGTCCAACAGCCCACAGAGTATGTGGTTTATGCCCGTTCCCCAGTGTACGGTTTCCCAAGTAAATGGCCATAATTCCCTTCGGGAAATGACTGAGAATATAATTAATGTATACAATTAGAGTGGTGTTGGAAGGCTGAATACTTAGCCTCTCCTTTAGTCACTGGGTTTCAGGGCTGAAGACTGGCTCAGGTCCTGAAGCAGAGCTAGGAATTGTGAGTTTCTATTAGACCAGCTACCCTCAGACTCCAGATGATCATCCTTGATTCCTTCGATTAAGTAATACCATCAATGGCTGCCCATCTATCTTGCCCCTAAAAATACTGTATTTTGTTACCTATCTCCATAGCTCTCTGTGGATCAGGCTGACCAGCTGCCATTCCAACCTTGCTGTGCATTACCATGCTCACTCCCATCTGGCTTCTGATGGGCAAGTGCCCCTACCTGGCCTATATCATCAGGCTCCAGTCAATCCCATTGCATCATAGCCCGTTTCTATTATAGCACCCCTTCTATCAGCCCTGGTTTCAGAGGGCAGCCACCACGGAGGCTCTCAACAGTACCGTGGCCCCTCTCACCAGTGCATTCTTTATCCTTTTGGTAAGTGGAGTGTTCTTTAAGCCCTCAAACAGAATAGAGCTGGTGGACAGGTTTTGCAGACTGGCATGCCCCCTTCTCTGAACGTTTTGATCTATTCACCATGTGCGACAGTTCTGGCAATTCTGCTTCACTCAGTGTGCCCCATCACTTTCTGCAAGCTTTAAGAGCAATTCTAGCAGCATGTTAGATCATATTCTTGGGTCCTTTCCAGGCGTTAAATCCTACATCATAGGAGAATGTCCCCACATCAGTAAACATCCCTTACTCAACTGCATCTCCGCCTTCCCACTTGATTCAGTACCTAAAGGATCCATATTTTCCTAGTTCCTGCTGGTATGAGTTGACTACGTCCTGCAGCGTCTTAGGGGTATAGTTCCTTTCCTCCTTAAACCTAAGAGCTAGGTTCCCTGCTAGGTTATGTTGTAATCTGACCCTAATTCTTGGCCTGCTAGCCAGAAAGGTGTTGAAGCTAGATCCTGAGAGAGCTACATGTTGTCATCCAAGACAAATACTTCTGTATCTTCTTCAAAGAGGGGAGAATGCAAGACTATACAGGGAGAAACGGGCCTACTGTAGGCCCAGAGTGTTCAGGGAGAAAAGAAAATATTTTGAGGGTACAAAATTCTCTAGTGTATTTTCACCGTGCCAAATTTCAAGGTCTCATTTTCTTTCAATCTGTGTCCTAAGCTTGGTAGAGCAGACTTGCCAGAGTCGAGATTTTAGCTCTCCCTGGTGCTCTGCTACCCTTAGAATTGAGAATGAAGTTATGGGCCATCTGGTTTTTTTGTTCTCCAACTTCAGGAGATGAGAATATTTCTACAAGCTGCCATGGGCTCTCTCGCTTTCACACTTAGTATTAAATTGGTAATTAACTGCCCTTGGCCTATCATTGTCTTTTTCCAGTTCCTCAATAGGCCCTAGAAAGAGCTATTCAACTCCATAGTCCTGATAACTACTATATGAACCTCTCAAAAACTTGAAATATTGCACCCAGCAGTTCATTCCCTTCCACCTGTGTCTCATTCAAGTTCAATACAAGTGAAAATTTTAACAACTGCTTTGCAACTACATGCCAGGGTTATTAATACTCCATCTACCACCAGTGAAGGAGGCCTTATTGCCAGGAAGCTGGCAGGTGATCTAGTTTCAAAATCCCATTTTGGAAACTGCTTCCTAGGACTGTTCCTGGTACCAAGTGTCATAGGTCAGCTTTCCTTGAAACAGACTCTAATGTGAAGATTTGCATGAAGGAAGTTTACTGGTGAACCGTCTTGGGAGCAACACCTGTGAGGAGCACAAGAAACAGGACTGGGTGTGGGGAGACTAAAGTGGGTCACATTTGCCACTGAGGCCCCAGCTGACCTCATGGGAAGGTCTGAAGCTGAAATCGCTCTTGAGGGAGGTCCTTAATTGAGTCACAGAGCCCAAGCTCCTAGAGACCTTTGGACCAGCCATCGGATGTGGGCTTCCTTCAGGGAAGGATGTAACCTTGTGTAAGACAGGTCCGTTTGACCAAGGGCAATTTCCAGAGAGAATTACGACAATCCATTCAATGTCCAAATAAGCATTCCTATTCATTCGGCAGTTGTATTTCTTAGTGTATGTAAATTACTTTTCATTCTTATTCATTAACTACGGTTTTATAATATCAATTACCTGTTAATAGGTCTAAATACCCCAAGGTGAGCTGATACATATTAATGAACTTAAAATACTGAGGCAGGATTTCCCCTTATATTGGAGAAGCTGGCTCTATGGGAACAAGCTCTCCTGCCTTCAGTGAACTCCATGCACTTTCAAAACTAAACAGTCTCACATTCCTTTATACCCAGAGACTATAGTGGTTATTGCAGGTCAGGACTAAAGGGGAAAAGCCTAAGTCATCAGGGTAGACTTTGCCATGTGAACAATACATTACACATTTAGTGAGGAGAGTTGAATTTTTTAAAAGCATATAAGGTCAAATAAGGCTTTGGAATTTATAAACAAGCCTGGGAAAGTCATTTCACTATGTTAAGGGACAGTGCCACACAGCAGCAGGGATCATGGGAGTATGCTAAGAAGTACTCTTAGAGTTTGTGTTTTACTTTTTCCAAAAGTAAAATGTTAGCATAAGTTACTGGTAATGTGAGGATAAGTTACTGACATGGAAAAAAAAAAAAGTGGTTTCTCAAGGAAGAGGTCTGTATAGAGAATAAATCAATATGCAGCTTGTAGAAACTGTGTTGCAATCACTCAAGACCCCTGCCCTGGATATACTGCATTCACCACTACAGATCCACTTTTTGCCCTCCTCTGCCCTGCCCTGTGCCCTGGGAGGTTGCCCCATATAGACTGTGTCAATGATCTGCAATACCTTCCAGCTTCACGTGGGGATGCTAAAGGGAGGAGATCAGAGCAGTGGAGAAGAGTGAGTGATGGTCTGTTTTGTTTAGTTTTATTTTCCCCCCTCTGGCTCCTTTGCTACCAGATCACATAGTTTGACTACATCCTTACACCCATACCTCCTGCCTTTCCTACAGCTGGAGCTACCATCTTCCCATTTCCATCTACTTGCTCCTTTTGGCCTAGGGTGGTAAGGGCTCCACCGCAGCCAGGTCCAAGCAGTGGCAGCATCAGTGCTGCTTTACTTAATTCTTGGCCACACTTTTACGAATAGTTCCTTTATTGAATTCTCAATTACCTAGTTTGAGTGTGCCTTACACTATCTGTGGGGACTGTGACTTACACAACACACTCAACAAATGCTAGTCCCTTTGGCTCCAGGAGTACCTGTCTCCTCTCCACATGTGCACCCTCCCACTGAGCCCCAAGCCCCAGGCCCTCTCCTAACCCCTTCTCCCTGCTTCGTCATCAGCCACTCTTAACACTCCCAGTCATTCTTGAAAGCAGTATCTACTGTACGCTGTGATCATTTCTGAGATCTAAAAAGTGATTAGAAAAATTGCAATTGATCCATTTTGTCCCAAACTCCCACTTGGTATGAATTAATACATAAGACCAATGTATTCAAGAGGAAATTCTTTTTATCTTTTAGTCATCTCTGAATCGTTTAGCCTCCAAGCCTGAATTCTGATGGACAACAGGTCATTTCTGCTGGATCAATGCTTAACTCTTTCACCCTTTCCCACATCAACTATGCCCACAGGGGTATAGGGAAGCCTAACCTAATCGCTCTGTTAGGGACCTATGATCATGATCACTGACTCCTTTCCCTACTGACTGCTCAAGTAACAGAGTCAATTGCAAAGCACACTGGACCAAGGATTAGTCAAGTCGTGGTCTAGATTTGACTCCGCCACTTACTAGCTGTGTGACTTAAATATGTCCCTTCCTTCTTCCTGGGCCACCATTTCCTTGTTCATACGCAGAAGGCAGTTGAACAAGAACTCTTCCAGCTCACATAAAGGCTTCACTTTTCGTCTTTTAGCGTAGATTTTCCAACTTCTTCTAATCCCCTTCCCTTGCTGTATTCCTGAAGCTCCTGCCCTCGGTTCACTCCAGCAATGTTATGTCCTTTCTTCTTAACCATGGCTTTGTTTTTGCCTTATGTGTGTATATATTTACTCTTACCTTAAACATATGTGTGTATGAGTGTGCACACACTTCTACATACCCACACATGGGAGATCACAACATTGCCCCATTTACCACATCTTTGAACTACAATCTATGATGAAATAAGAATCAGTCTACACGGTATATCTATCCAGACACCCATTGTCCTATCAATTACACACACGTTTTCCAAAAGCATAATGACACTTCAGTCTACAAAAGATGTCAGCTTTTCACTCTTTATCAGATATGTACAAGGTGTCCAGAAATATATTGTGGAGCCCACTTGTAGGAGCCAAGCATAACACCTCGCCAAGAAGAGACCTGTTAAAAGTATCGAGTTTCTTCTCCTTGGTGATATCACATGAAATTTTTACAAAATCATAAAATGGGCATATTGATTTAAAAGGGGCATAGGAAGATAAGAACGTTCACTCAGGTTATGAGTTTAACAGGGCTCTGGTTTCCATACACACTCTATGTCATTACAGCAGTTTTCCTCTCTCAGTTGAGAAGTGAATCACTACCCCCAAAGAATCTAACCATCTGGCTACCTTGTGGGCCCCTGAATATGGACATATACCTTTTTTGTTTAAAGTCAATAAGCATGTGCAGGGGGTTGAGACCCAAGTATGTGGGTTAGGTCAGAGTAGAGCAAAGACTAAACAAATTCCCCTTGACCGCCATACCAGCAATTAGTTCTGTTTTTCCCATCCAGATCATTACATTTTAAAATGCTAAGAGCATGGTTTGAGAGGGACTTTTGAATGTGTTATAATCCAGGCCAAATATCTGAATTCCCTAGAATAAAAAATCATATTTGCTACCATGCTACTCATGTAAAAATATCCTGCAAACCTTCTGGTGCGTGTGGGGATGTGTATTACTTATTGCCTTTGATTCAGAGAGAGGAGGACACACATCATTGTTTGACCTGGTGAGGTCAAGCAGCCATAACGAAGGAAAGAGTCAACTCCTATGAACGGCTCTACTGACCCTGGGTAAATTGAGTGGTACCTTCTGGGAAGCAGATTTCCTTTCTTTCTCCCCACTCACGTGCCAAGATAGATAGAGATGCAGCAAACCCTCTGCTCTTCGTCCCATTTCATTCATTCATATTTTTAATTTTCTTGAAGTTGACACTTACTTAGCAGTCATAGAGATAATGATACTAAAAGGTAGATAACAAAGAACACCAGTCCCCTGACTCACCACTCCTTGACTCCTTGACTCACCACCATCCTCTTTCCTAGAATACAACCACTTTCAGCTCCCTTAGCTGTTCTTCTGATATGAAACTATTTTTAAAAACTGTGCTTTAGTGCCAATTTCAATTTTAACTACTATGTATCGATTTCTCACTATGGTAGAGAATTGGTTAGCTTATTTACATTCCATTCCTCATACCTCCACTAACCTTCTCTACAACCTACAATATAATACACTTTATATACACAACCTACAATACACAACCTACAATATAATACACATTATTGTGATTACTGAATATTGTTCACTGCTGTGACAAGTATTAAGCATGATTACATTTCCTTTCCCAAAGAACCTTCTGCTTGTCCTAAGATTTGCTTAGTTTTCTAGGTACTTATGACCAGACCCCCCCTACACTCTGTCGAAACCTCTCAATACAATTTTCCATATTCTCAAATATATAAAGTAAATTCATTAATTACATGTTTTTTTCATGTGCTCTCTTCTTGCTCCAGGCTGAAATGTCACTCTCCAGTCCTGCTGCAGAGTTGATGTCCTGGGAGGTTTCTTCTCGTCACCTTGGAAATCCCTCTCATTACTCTTCCATGATGCATTGTCTATTTCCTGCATCCTATGTCCTCCTCGAGTAGCTTCTAAGAAGCATGAGAAGAAGACTGCTTGCAAACCTGCATATCTGAAAATGTCTGTCTTTGTTGTACCCTCACACTCAATTATGAGTCTCTTGGGATAGAAAATTCTATCTTAATCATTTTCTCTCCAAATTTTGAAGACTTTCCTCTGTTATCTTCTGGGTTGATTCCAGTGTTGCTACTGGACAATGCCATCTTCATTTCTTTGTGAGTGAGTTGTATTTTGCTCTCTGGAAGATTTCAGAATTTCCTCTTCATCCCTGTCACGAGAATGTATCCTGGTTCTAGTCATGGTTTTAGGGACTAAGTGAAATTTTGCAATATGGAAATTCATGTTCTTTCCATTATGGAAAAATTTTTTGTATCATTTCTCAAAAATGTTCCTCTCTTCCATTTCTGTTTCTGAAAATCCTATTTGCGCCGTTCTCTAATTTTTTGCACCAATTCTCTAAATTACTTAAGTATTCTCTCCTATGGGTAACTCTTCAACTTTTTCTCTATTTTCTGGAAGTAATCCTTGCCTTCACCTTCCTTAAAACTGATTACCATCTAATATGCTCTACACACAGTTTACTTGCTTAGTGAGTTGGCATCTGTCTTCCTTGAGGGCAAACAATTTGTCTGAATTCCTTCCTACCATGTCCCCAGATACTAAGACAATGCCTCAGGCTAGTATATAATCAATATATACTTATTACTGAATGAATGAACGAACAAATGAACAGTCCCAGAGTCAGATCTCAAGTGGCAGCAAAAAGACATTATTTTGAGAAATGTGAGTTAAACAGTGTTCCTAAAATTGCTCCAATCAAAGACTAGGTTGCTCCTGGAGCCTAGGATAAAGCTGAGACTTCAGTTTGGGACTGAGGGGTTAGTTAGGTAAAATTCAGTAAGAGGATCATCAAAAGAGGCCACAGAGCACGAAGAGCTACAGAAGAAGAAAAACAAATAGCTTTACGGAATTCTAAGAGGAGGGTAGGGAGCTTGCACAAAGATGACAATAGCTTTTCAATCTTTCTTATACCTTCCAGAAAGGACTCCAAAAACACACGGCTAAGAAGCCTGCCCCCATTTGAAATATCAATAGGAAGGTTTAGAGGCTGACTACAAGTCCCCCAAAACAAAGAAATAAAAGGCAATAGATTCCAAGGAGAAGTACAAAGACAGCTCCCAGAGAGGGAGAGGGAGAGAGATAGAGATAAAGACAGAGACAGAGAGAGAATGCAAACCACACGTCTTACTTGGCTAGCAAAAAAAACCACATGTTCTGAGATATCAGAGGGGAACCTGAGCTTGGCAAGAGCCTCACCCTCCTCACGCTCTTTCCTGACCACTTTCTTCCTCAGATCCAATAAACTTTTTCATCTCTTTTCAAGCTGTCTGGAGGGAGTCATAAAAAGGCAGACCTGACAGATGCTCGTGTCAGCTCAACACTGCCAAAAGCACACATCCGGGCCCGCCACTCCTTGACATGTCACTGGAAGGTTTCGTTTGGGTGTCCTTCCAGGACAAGCAAAGTAAGCCTTTCTGAACCCACTGGGGCCACATAAAGAAGTAGCTCCCAGGAGCTTCTCCGTTCGGAGAAGCAGTCCTATGTCATCGAGTTTGCTAGATGCTCAAGAGCATGCAATGGAAGGTTCAAGGTGAATAAAACCAAGCAGAGCATGGGAAAGCCTCAGAGGCTGCAAGATTAGATGCTTTCAGGGAAAACATCTATTTTGACATTTAGAAGGCACTGGTTGTACCTTTTTATTTAAGGCACTCTTAAAGATTCAGTCGATAATATGATGGTAAGTGTTTAAAAAAAAAAAAAGGCAAGTTAATTTGTTTCCTAGTTTCTTCGTCACTGATGTCTAGTCAAAATGCCAGAGATGGGGGAAAATAAGAGCAAAGGGAACTTTGGAAAATTATTCTCATTTTAGTGAAAGAGCTGGGAGAATTGTTAGTGGGGGGCCGGCGGCAGCAGCAGCAGGGACAGTCATCCTCTTCTCTGAGACTCTGTTTCTGGAGATGAGAAGGTGCTGCCTTCACTCACACGCCTTCTCCATCTAGATGCTTCTCCTGCCTCCTGCACAACCACATCTTACTAATCTTCCAAGGTCCACATCATAACCTACAGCTGTAAAACCAAACTCCTCTCATCCCTTCTGACTAAACACTTAAAACACTTTTTTAAAGTACTGTTATACTTTCAACTCTACTCAACAGTCTGTTTCTTAAGTTCAGGGCTCAAATTCATTTAACACGTCACCCCTACGGCACCCTTCATGGTCCTTTGCCTAAAGCAGGTCTTCAACAAAGCCTTCATCAATACACAAATAAAGAAATAAATTAGAACCAAATGAAGATCTCAGGGGTAACCCCACGGATGCACTGGTGAAGAGTGATTATATTGGTGGGGTGAGGGGAGCAGTGTCACTTTATAAAAGTGGAGACAATGACTTTCCAGAGGAAAACCAGTATATTCCCCATGTTGCCAAACCACTGAGAGAGGCTTTCAGCACCACTACAACCACGGCATCACTTCACCTAAGACTAATAAAAATGTTCCCAAATGTGAATTTCAACGAAGGCCACTGGACAAATGCTAGTTGATTACCAGGACAGTGGCCCAGGAATCTGAGACCAGAGGGGTCTTAACACATTCACATGGCTGGTGCTCAACAGAGCAGCATACATTTAAGAAAAGAGTCCTGCATAGAGGGTAGGAATATGGGTCTCTACACTGCCTTGAACACAAACTCTGTAACCTTGGGCAGGTCCAATAACCCGTTGGACACATGAGGCCATCAGGGACCTTCCTGTCAATGAAGAGCTGCACTAGATGACTTTAAAATCCCTTCCAACTCTAGAAATCAGTGATTTTTTCATCTGTTCCGCATCAGAAAGGCATTTTAGCTCTATCCAAAAGGCAATCATCCTTGAAACAATTTTTTTTAATCCATGTCTTCAAAATTCTATGGACTCCCTGAAGATTTAGCAGTGCCAAGCAACATATGACTGTTCAGGTGGCCCAACCTAAAGTCTGAACACCTCCTCCCAGATCCCTTCGTTTCATCCTTTTGGTTCCCAGCATCCCTCCTAGGTCCCTCAGCATCACTACCATGCCATGTCCCTCCTAGCCCCTTGTTAACATATGGTCTCCCTAACTCACAGAATTGTCTGCCCTACTTTTGGTAAAGCTACTAGTAAAAAGTTCTGAAATAGAAACCAGATGCACACTCGCACCTTGGGATGTATGTATTATGAAGATGAAACTGCCACATTTCTTCCCCGATGGCTTCACCTCCTTTTCCCCCACCTGGTCATGTGGTGTGCACCTGTGATACATTGACAAGGCTTTAGATTACAACATGAATGGTTATATCAGGTTCTAGGAAGGCCTTGGGCTTTTAATCCCAGCTGAGTTGTGCATGCATCAAGGGTTTTTATTCCCACCTCATCTTTATGGTTCTCAGGGCTTCCTCTTACACTCAAACTAATATTTCATGTAGACAAACAAACCCCTTATTCCCTTTCCATCTTCCAAACTTTTTTTTTTTGAAAATTGGTTTCCCCTCCTCTTAATTGTCAGTAGAAATACAAACATGTGCTATGGCTGGGGCTATTACTCCCACTGTAAGATTGCTTGCCTCTTTTGACAGATTGCCTCAGACTGGAAGAATGCCTTCAAGCCTACAGTCTACAGGAATCCTCAACCTTAGAGTCCCCCTCACCTGCCTCTGCCCAAAAATGTCTATTAAGCAAATAAAAGTGGAAAAGAAAGCAACAGGGCTCTAAATAACCCCATGAAACTCCAATACCAGAGAGCCAGCCAAGTTAAGACCACAGACGAATGATCTATAAGTACAGTGACCAAATTTTCTGAACCAAAACATAGGATTCAATTTGATGAATGATGTGAGACTAGAACAGAGCATTTGAAAGTATAAATATTTTGGAAAATGTAAGATCACAGTCGTTAAAAGTCATTACTAAAAAACCTGGCTCCTAAATTTTACGTCAACAAACTATTTTTAAACGCCTACTATGTGTCAGTCACTGTCTTCCTATCTTTACTTTTTTCTGTTTTTATAATCCATATGTAAAGTCTCAACCCAGTAAGAATGCAAAACTTTGGATATCCTTACCTCCTGTGGTGGCCATAAATTCGTTGCCACTCATGACATCAAAAAGTGGAATCTGTTTCTCCTCCCCTTGAATCTATGCTGCATTGTGACTTGCTTTGATTCATATGTTTTGGAAATGATGCTATGTAACTTTCTAAGGCTGGGTCCTAAAAGGTCTACAATTTCCATTTTTGTTCTAGCACTCCCTCCTAGAGTCTCTCAGAAACCATGGTGTAAGAAGTTCATACAATGTTGACAAGCCACATGGAGGAAGGCCAAGGCACTATGCCAACAGCCCAGCTCCCAGCACTAACTGCCAACCATGTGAATGACCACCTTGGATGTACCAGCACAGTCAAGCCTCTAGATTTTGCAGCCTCAACTGACATAACATGGAGCAGAAGAACATCCCAGCTGAGCTCAGCCAACCCACAAAATCATGAGAAAGAATAAGTGAAAGATTTTATTTTAAGCTTCTGTGTTTGAGATGCTCTAGTCCCCCGTGATAGATAATAGAAATGCTTCTTTCCCTCAAACTCAATTCTTTTTACTTTATTATGCTACGGTAAGTTATTTATTTTTTTCTATATTCAATCCCTTCTGTATGTATGTACGTATGTGTGTGTGTGTGTATACATACACACACACACACACACACACTTAGCTAAAACATAGATCCTCATTTCCAAACCTACCTCTGAGTGGCACAGAACTGAAAAATGCTTTGAAATTTATATTTTTCCTGACACTCTACCTACAGGTATCTCTGAGAAATAACAGGACAGCAATTTGTTTCTCCACTGATATTAATTAAAGTGCTACCCTTAAAAGGCAGCATGTCTATAGTCAGTTCAAGGTTTAAGCAGAGGCAATTTTACCCAGAAGCAAATGAAGCTTAAGGTCACTTGCACAGGTCCCATCCCTGGTCTTGCCTTTGTGTTCAAAACAGAATATGTTAACTGTAATCTCTTAATGCTGCTATTTCCACTCTAGCTGCTTCTCTGTTACACTTCCCCTAATGAAAGGGTGGCTTCCAAGTGGCCACAGATATTTTGGGGATCTGATGAAAGGGATAGATGAGCATAGATGTTGTTTGACTTCAGGGAGTTATATTTATGTGGTTTACAGTCACGTTTGTATCTAGTTATCACTAGCCATCCTGGTATAGGAGTAACAGCCAGGAATTCTCCTACAGCCCAAAATGCAAACTCACCCAACACTATAATACAGAGATGCAGGGACAAAGGTCACATCACAATGTGTCCTATGGGGCCCAGCACTGGATGAACTATAGAATGAAAGAGACCATGTTATAAAATGTCCACACCAGATGTTGGTCTGTGGAATATTCTGCCAGTCACCCAACGTGTAAAATTATAAGCAGAGGATTAGAGGATTAGGATCTTATTGACACAGTCAGAATGGAAGTTCTCTCCTTCCAGGAACAAATGTCAGAAATGCACTGATGCCATCATAAACACATCATTTTTTTGTTATTCTTTTTTTGATGGTAATTATATGAAATTAAATCTAACAGAAACGAATTCCTCGGTTTGATGCGATCTTAATCAGTGCTATGAGGAAGGAGGGCATCTCTGTATGAAATCATGGAGTCTGTGTTTATTGTTACTATATACCAATAATAATAATCAAATTGTGATGAACCGTTCTATAAGTAAGACTGAAAACTTTCTATGCTCCCTGTCAAAATAATATTACAAAATCAGGGCCACGAGAAAAGGCAAAGCAAAAGATAACAGCCAAGCAATGTAAGAAAAAAAGTATCAGAGGTGCACCAGACAATAAATTGATAAAAATAGTTTAACAGTATTGTTTACATGTTTCAGACAGAAAGAAGAGAGAAGATGAGAGTCAAAGAGTGCATGTCGAGTGAATCTGTCCCTTCCTAAAAGCCTTTTCTAGAAGCCTCATCCAGCAATTTCTTCTGATTTCTCTTCAGCCAGAAGCAAGTCACACGGCCACTCTAGGGTAAGAAGTAGAAGTAGAGTGTGTCTTTTGTTGAGCTGTTCATTTCCTGGACATTGTTGTTATTCTTCCCACCCAAAACCCTGATTATTTCTAGTGCAAAAGAAGAAGGGGAAAATGGATATTGGTTAAGCAACCAGCAGGATCTGCCTCAGAGTGAAAATCCAATCCAGCCTCATAGAGAGGGATTTCTGTTTACTGATCATTAGTGGTTTGAGAAAAACAGCCCTTTGTTTCAGCTAGAAGCACCAGCTGCCAATGATCATAAGCAAATACTTGATTTTTAGTTCACTGGATGGATCCACCATCTATTAACCTGATCATATACTGAAATACAGAAGACAGCTCCTAAGCCATAACAGGTCAAAAAAGAACTTTCAAGAAAAATTTAAAAAACAGGGCTATTATCTGGCTTATTCCCTTTCTCTCCCTTCCCTATTGTAATTATCTATATTAAAGAGTTTAAGAAGTTAACAGAGACAGCCCTACTACTATATTAAATATCCTTCCTGAGTATTACCTTAGTTCTAATGGTCTAAGAATATTGCTTGGTGAGAAACTTCTGTTTGCTTTGCATTAGGAAATAGTCACTCCTCTGCTCTGGTCAAGATTTTTAATTTGCCTACTAAACTGAGAATTAAGTTGTAGAATCGCACACACCAGAGGTCACAAAGTGAAGGTCCAGAGTAGCCCACCAACACATTTGTTTAGTCCTCATGGCATTTTAAAAATAAAGTAGTTGGGCTTCCCTGGTGGCGCAGTGGTTGAGAGTCCGCCTGCCGATGCAGGGGACACGGGTTTGTGCCCCGGTCCGGGAAGATCCCGCATGCCGCGGAGCGGCTGGGCCCGTGAGCCATGGCCGCTGAGCCTGCGCGTCTGGAGCCTGTGCTCCGCAACGGGAGAGGCCACAACGGTGAGAGGCCCGCGTACCGCAAAAAATAAAAAAATAAAGTGGTTGTCAGCATTTAAGAACCAGGAACTTTGACTCAAAATTCTTGGTTTCTGCCTTTCCTTGAAGATTCCTAGGGTATGGCAACACTAGCTTGTATTTGTACATAACAACACTCACCTGTAGCTAGTTGTGTCACTCCTTGGGCACACCCCCTCCTCCTCGTGCAGCTCCAGCCTGACTCACCATCTCATTTGAAGTATCTGCCTGGCCTCTGCCTAGGAGTGTCTGGATTTATGAACCTCCACCTATTCCTATACATGTAACTATAATAGAAAAATATTTTTAACTGTTAAAATGATTTCAGGAATTTACAGGAACCCATTAATCGATGGCTTCCCTATGAAAGATAAAAAAGTAGTGCTGGAAATAGTTCATGCCCTGAAAAGATCATAAAATCTAAAAGTTTCGGAAAACCCAAAACTTCAGAGTAGCTATAGTAGACATTTAGTGGGACAGACAGTAAGTGGCAACTGATAATTTCATGGTAGCTAGAGACGAACACATATTTCTTTTGTAATAAGAAAAAAAATGTAACCAAAAAAATTGCCCAAAAGAGAGATCATGTTTCTGCACTCAACCTTAGACAGCATCTGTCTATATTGTGGGCCAAATTCTGAAGCATTTTATTATCTTAGCCGACTGGACCCTCTTTAGCCAGCTAGTAGCGTAGGTTTTCCAATGTTAAGCAAAAGGAAAAGCCCTGGGCATATAGGGCCATAGTGGGGGTCAAAAGAAAACTGTCCCATTCTATAATGGGGGCTATTGTAAGCCAACAGCTTATCTGTTGTCAAAACGTTACCCTTTCTTTAGAGAAATGCATGCAGGAGAGAGGTAATATGTTTCTCTGACATTTTGTCATTATTTGCCAAACTGAGCAATAATCTATATGTTTTTAATTGTCATGACACTTAACACTGAGCACTTCTAACGTGCCAGGTACTAGACCAAGAAAACTACAGACACACTATCTCATTTACTTAAATCTTCATCATAAAGACCATAAAATTGAAAAAAAAAAAAAAGGAAACAAGGCAAAGAGAGTGATGAAACTTGCTCCAAAAGCTTTTAACCCCTAAAATATGGCATCTAGGAAATGGTGGGGACAGAATGAACTTAAATCTGTGTGACAAGAGTATCTGGGTTTACTGTTGTGCAATAATTATAGCAATAAATACTTCTGAAAAATAGTGTACAGGTTATAAAAATGTCTTAATAGATGTTAGTTCATTTGATCCTGACAATCCTGTGGCAGTTATAACTTGTTAATAAATATAGGATTTTTTTTTTCTGTTTTTGTTGGAAAGAAGACTAATGAGACTGGTTGAATGTGTATCATTTTCAAAGCACTAAGACATAAATGTGGACAACAGGTGAGAAGAATAAGACACAGTTCTGGTCTGTTATGGAGCACCACTGATGCAAGAATGAAGCGCTCTTTATAATTCCTAAAAGAATTAAATCAGTGCTTTAACAAAAATACAACTAAAACTGCAATGGGAACACAGAGAGCTGAGTGATCCTGTCTGACTGAAGGAATTCAAGGAAGGCTTCAGAGAAGTGAAGGGTAGGATTTTTACAGGTAGGGATGGGAGTTTGGCAGATGTCTAAGTGGAGGGAACAACACCATGAAGACATGACACATACATGTATGAAAAATAAAGGGTGTGTTTGAAGAATGGTTCAGTATAGATGGAGCAGGTCAGTAAGTGAACAAAGTAAGAGAAAACAAGAAAAGTAGGATGGGGCTGAGTGGTGGAGGCACTGGACACAACACGGAGAAACCGGAGATTCGCGAATGGTGGGCCCGAGCACAACCTCACTTGTTTCTAAGGGTGATATCCAAGTCAGCCGTGTGATGGACACACTAGATTAGCAGTGAGCGACTTGGACTTGGGGGCCACACAGAGCTATCCTAGCTTGGTAATAAAGTCTGTGATTTAATTACACAGACTTCATAGGATGAAAGAATAGAAAGCCACTTTCATGTTACCACTCACAAACATATCTAGCTGTTCACTTGCCAGTAGCTCAAAAAACACAGTTGTCTCATTGAAATTCTTCAATTTCATAAATCAATTCCTCTACCTTGGAATAATCCATATATTTTCCTTTGAAACTTAATAAAGCTATTTTTTTCTTTGTGAATGAAAAACAAAAACTTTGACCAATGACTTCTTTTAAGTTTCCCTCAATTCATCTCCCTGAAAAAAGTATACACATCATTCTCTAGGTTATCCTAAGGAAGGAGGCAGCAAGGGCAGTCAAGAAATTACTGCAATAGTTTTGGTTTGAATATACTAGTGTCGGAGCAAATAAAATAGTGCCCCACACTCATGTGCCATGCATGAGGCCACAGGAGGCGTCATCCCAGACAACATCGTGGGGTTCTATATCTTGACTTTATGGACAGGAGAACGTAGACTCAGAGAAGTTACAGAGCTCTCCCAAAGTCATAGAGCTAGTAAATAGAGGAACCAGGACTGGACCCCCAGATCTGTCCACTTCAAAGCCCTTGTTCCTTACCATGATTTGAGAGCCTCACCTAGCTGGCTGATGGCAAATGGATGGAGATATGTAACATAGGCAGTACTGACTCATCTTGATGTTGAATTGAGTGTGGAGGTTTAAGGGGAAGTCCCGCTCTGTCTGCCATGTTAAGGAATCTGGACCATATACTGTAAGGGACATGAAGCCCCTAAAAGATTTCAAGCAAAAACGTGATGTAATTAGATTACTGAAAATTGGAAATTATTGAAAAAGTCTACTTAAGACATGATGTAGACTCGGCCAAAGGCAGTGGCAATTTGGGACCTTTTTTTCTGAAATAAAAATTTCCAACAGCATCGCTCTAAGTCTGGGTTTTCCAACCTCAGCACTCTCGATATTTGGGGTGAATAATTCTTTGTTGGGAAGGGGCGGGGTACCCCCTGCATTATAGAATGGGTAGCCGCATCCCTAGCCTGTACCCACTAGATGTCAGTAGCACCCCCCCCACCACCAGTTGGGACAACCAAAAATATCTCCCAACAGTCACCTCAGGCTGAGAATCACCAGCTAGAAAAGGATCATAATAATCATTGTAAAAGGCTTGATCAAAACCTAAACATAGAAATATTTATAAATGAACAACAGGAAGACACACACTACAGCAATACTAAAAGTCAGGGTCACGTCCCCTGGACTCTATTTGCCCGATGCCTGTGAAAAATGCAACTAAAGTCAGTCTCAAGAGCAGCATTTGAGAGTCAGGGATACATGAGCATCTCGAATGAGTGACTTTGATACATCAAAGAGGACTCGATCTATTTGTGTGTCTGAGGCTGCGTGAAGTCCTAATCCGCTTAGGTCTGATTGGATGGCCCTTTGATCGCTCTATTCATGTGTTCATTTAAAGTCTCTTTCATGCCAGGGTTTTCTGACTACACTCATAACCCAGCAATCATCCCACTATATCAAGCAGGATAATGTGGCTTTGCTTTAAGCTGAGCTACTCCACAAAGCATAAGCAGATTCAGATTCAGCTGAGGTTTCCGAAAGTTAAGAACGCAACAGGAGTTACCATTTAGGCAGCAAATACCAGAAGCTCCTGGTTTAGCTTTTTCTCCAGTTGCAAACATAGGACTTGCATGTTTCCTTAGATCCTTTTCATTAAGTCAAACCCTTTATGCCAAGCTTCCCCTGGATGCACCCCTGGCTTCTGTAAGGGCTGGCATTTGGTAGCTGATAGATGAAATCATTTAATGCGTATCAGCTGTAGTCACAGAGCCCCCAGGAATTAGCCCCCGTTAGGTCCTCCTGTAGCACCATTCTACGCACTGCGAAGAATCAACTTGTTACCAGAAGGAAAGCATATCCTCATGTCATAAGCAACGGAGGGGAGATCACACGACTCAGTGTTTTCGCTGCTACCGGACAAAAGCCACTCGTGGAATGTGCCATTTAACCCAAGCCTGGTGAAGAATTCCACCTCATCTTTTATTCTGATCAGTACCCTTGTTACTCTCACACCCTTACAGAGACCCAAGGCACCCTGGTTGGCCTCCACCCCCACCCAGGCACGAAGTGATGGCAGAAGCATATGAGGAAGTCAGTTGACATCTTGACCCTACCCAGTCATTTGGTGGCTGTCACAGGGATACCAAATGTGAAGCAGAAGTTTGTCAGAGGTGCACTGGGCTCTGAGAGAAGTTCTGAGAGCAACAGAAAGCCTAAAGAGCCTCCAGGGATCCATCCATCTTCCCAAGGAGCCTTGTGATCTGTGCTTCAGCATCAGGTGTGCCATCTTGAGAAACCATCCCACATTCCAAGCAAAATTAGTTTAATGTTCCCACATAAAAAGGTCCCGAGCCAGGTGGAGGATCATTATATGAGCACACACCGTGGAACTAAAAAGGTTTGCATGCTGCTGGAAGGAATTTATGGGGAAATTTTTTACAGATCCACTTCTTATGTAAATTGTGTCCCCCCTATGATGAGCTCAGTGAAAGTTGCATGGGCAGGAAAGGTTATTTGGGCCAAATATCATTAGGATTTTGCCTTTGAGAAATAAGATATTCTTCATCCAGATAGTCTTATGAGTCCCAAGAAAGAGAAGGGGGGGGGCAAAAGAAAAAAAAATTCAAACCTTCTGTGAGAGTACCTCCTTTGCCTTTGTGGGAAGTTGATGTAAATATTTCTAAGTTCTTCTTGCCAACTGGGCTAAAACTGGAGAATAGGGGGAATGAGAGGAGGCTGAGAAATGGCAGTGGATGGCAAACACTGAAGAGCTGTGGGTGGGAGGGTTTTTGGCATTTCAGATTTTTTTTCTTTGTCTTCCACTGTAAATTCAAGGTCCCTAAAGCCATGGACAGGCCAGGTAACAGGTCAGCATAGGACAATGCCAAAACACGGACTTGGAGGCTAAACAGATCCAGAGCCTAATTCTGGCCCTGTCATTTGCTAGCATGTAATTCTAATAATAGAAAGCAATGAAAATAACAACTAGATCAGGTGATTCCTGTATTCCATGCCTCCACTGGCACTCATTTCACCCAACGTGGAAGCCATGGCACTCATTGCAAGACCCTGGATGGCCCAGTTCCTGCTCTCTGCCCAAACACACCAGTGTGACTCTCCACCTTGCACACCACTCCCACCACAATGGCCTCTGTATTGTTCCTGGAACAAGCAGAGCACACTTCTGTCTCAGGGCCTTTGAACTAGTTATCTCCTCTGTCTGGAATGCTCTTCCCCTCACACTTTCTTCAGATCTTTGCTCATATATCAGCTTAACAGTGAGGGCTTCCCTGTCTAAAATCACAAGGGTCCTCTCCATCCTGCCCCAGGATTCCCTGCTTCTTTTTTCTCTGTAGCATTATTACCAAGCAAAATAATATACACTCATTTGTTATATGGTGTCTGCATCCCACCCAAGGATGTATACTTCATAAGGGCAGAGTTTTTATCTACTTTATTCACTGTCATATCCCTAGAACCTAAAACAATCTCTGGTAAGAGGCAGTGCTTATGTGGATGTTTGCAATTGACTACCTACTATGTGCCAGGTGCTTTACATAGGGAAGTTTCTCTGAAACTCACTGCCAAGTTATATAAACAATGAATCATTTACACCCAGGTCTTGACTTAGAGCAAGCCAACCACAACAAATTTACATTTCTTTAAACTCAACTAATTATACCCTTCTAATAATACACAGTATTTAAATCAGGTAACAGAAAATGAACTCCTAACAATTGTTTGTTTTCAGGAATTCTCTTCCAGTTATCTACTCCTGCATAATAAATTTCTTCAAAGCTTAGTGATTTATATCAATAAGAATCGTACTGTCTTTCTCACTTTTGTAGGTCAAGAATTCTGGCAAGTCTCTGCTGGGTGATTCTTCTGTTACACATGGCATCCATGGAAGTTACTACATGACATTCAGAGTAATATGGGGTTGTCTGGATGCCAATTCTGCTTCACTCACACATCTGACACTCTAATGGGGAGGGTTACAAGGGGCTGTCAACTAAAGTGTCTACAAACTTGAGGCTTTACTTTTAAGGTTAGTAAATCAGACCAGAAAGAAATTCAAGAAAAGAATCCCAAAACATTTTGAACAATGATAGTATTACTGAAATGGCATTCAACTTCCAAAAAATATAACATCCTCATGTCCAAGTTCAGTATGCTTCTTGAAATAGCAATCTCATAATCTGATGTCACGGTTCACATACTTAACGTTCAGCTCTTAAAAATAACTGATGCAGAGACAAAAACCCGTTTATAAGCATAGATATAATGAGAACTTAATTTTCTGTTCTTGGGATTAAACTCGGCAGGAGTTTAACTTATCCACTAGTGAAACAAAAGCATTAAGGTTTCATGACCTCATAACAACAATAAAGGAAAGATAAAAGGATAAGACAGAAAACGCATATCTGGGCCGCTGTGTACATTTTTAAGGTGAGTATACTTTGTGTAATCTCAGGTTGAAGTAAAAAAATGGATGTGATGGTCGTTTTTTTAAGCAAACAGAAAGGACTGTTTTCAGGAGCAGACCTACTATCTCACCTCTCCCATCTTCCCGCACAATAGTTTGGGAGGTAGGGTGGGGATGTGATTCAAGAAGATCAGAGAAGGAGAACTCCCTCAATCAACTGGATTTAAAAGCCAAAATTATCCCAAACCACAATGAGATGCCATCTCACACCTGTCAGAATGGCTATTATCAAAAAGACAAGAAACAAGTGTTGGTGACGACATGGAGGAAAGGGAACCCTCTTGCACTGTTGGTGGGAATGTAAACTGGTGTAGCCACTATGGAGAACAGTATGGAGGTTACTCAAAAAATTAAAAATAGAACTATCATATGATCCAGCAATACCACTTCTGGGTATTTATCTGAAGAAAGCAAAAACACTATTTTGAAAAGATATATGCACCCTCCTGTCATTGCAGCATTATTTACAGCGGCCAAGATATGGAAGCAACCTAAATTTCATCAGTAGATAAATGGATAAAGAAGATGTGGTACATATACACAATGGAATATTATTTAGCCATTAGAAATGAAATCTTGGCATTTGCAATAACATGGATGGAACATGAGGGTATTATGCTAAGTGAAATAAGTCAGAGAAAAACAAATACCATATAATTTCACTCAGATGTGGAATCTAAAAAGCAAAAACAAATGACCAAACACAACAAAACAGAAACAGAGTCATAGATACAGAGAACAAAAAGGTAGGGGTTAGGGGAACAGACAAAATAGGTGAAGAGAATTAAGAGATTCAAACTTCCAGCTACACGATAAATAAATCAGGAGATATAACGTACACACGGGGAATTTAGTGAATACTACTGTAACAACTTTGTATGGTGACGGATGATAAGTGGACTTACTGGGGTGATTATTTCATAATGTATAAAAATACTGAATCACTATGTTGTACATCTGAAACTTATACAATATTTTTAATTAATTTTTATTGGAGTATAGTTGATTTACAATGTTGTGTTAGTTTCAGGTGTACAGCAAAGTGAATCAGTTACACATATACATATATCCACATTTTTTTAGAGTCAATTCCCATATAGGCCATTACAGAGTACTGAGTAGAGTTCCCTGTGCTATACAGCAGGTCCTTATTACTCATCTATTTTATATATAGTAGTGTGTATATGCCAGTCCCAATCTCCCAATTCATCCCTCCCCTCTTTCCCCCTTGGTAACTATAAGTTTGTTTTCTACATGAAACTAATACAATATTATATTGTATTAGTAATTAGTAATACTTGTATTAATAATTATATTAGTATATAATTAGTATATATAGTATATAGTAGTATATAGTATATAGTAGTATATTATATAATAATATAATTATATTAGTATAAAATAGTATATATATACTATTATATACAAGTATAACAATAAAAACAAAACAAAAAGAAATCCTGACTTCACTTAGAAGCATCTTCGAAAATGCCTATTAGAAGCTTTGTCCCCAACAGAAGTTCTTCTGTCTTTCAAGGAGCATCTAGCCATGCTCTTTCATTTATTCAGACAAAACAAGGCAAGATAATGCCACACAGGACAAGATAATAGATTTAATCCCAAACTGTGCATTTGGTTGCCGTTTCTGTATATGTGCAGATTCATAGGAGCACTGGGGGAGAATGAGGGGAGAACGCGAATGCAATCAGACACACAGATCACCCAAGAAGGCTTAGAGCCTGCAGTCCACCTGCCTGTCTATTCTCCTTTTCTTTATCTCCATAAGCTGCACTTTTAAACTTTTCTTTTCTCTTCCAGTTCCTCATACATGGATTGAGATTTTTGGTGAAATCCACATCCTTGTTAAAAAGTTTACGTGGTCTCCGAAATTAGAACATGAATTCTTCCCCTTCCCCCATTTGATTTAAAGACAGAGGTCATTTTGGAATTTGTCTTATCTATTGATGCTGAATCTTAGCAACAACATTTATAATAACGAATATCAGCATTAACTGAATAATTTTTATTTGTCACAACTCTTCTAAGTGCTTTACATATACTAATTCATTTAATCCTTAAGGTAACTCTAAAAGATAAGTCCCAGTATTATCTCCATTCTTCAATGAGAAAATTAGCGTTCAGAGAGTTGAGAAATCTACCTAAAATCACCCAGAAAGGTGAAGCTGGTATTTGAATCCAGACAGTCTGATCCAGAGCTGGTATGTTATGCTAAACTACGCCCATAAAGACACCAGCCTTTAAAGCATAAATTTGTTTTCATCTGAGATGATAAATTATGAATTTGGTAATGAGCCTACATACAGATGACACCATACCATGGAATGCAGATTCCATGACATCTCTCATTCCCAGGATTGCATTCCCAGTGCCTGTGAGGATGCCTGGCCAATCTACCTGGGAATGACTCCTAAATTCGTATTACCTACCTTGACCACAGTGTTAAATTCCAGCCTCCTTTATCCACCTTCATACTCAATGTCATTCAATAATTCAAGGATCTCTGTCTTTTTTGTTTAATGATGTATCTTAATCACCAAAAACAAGCAGTACTTGGCACTTGGCAGGCACTCAACAGATAATTGTTGAATGAATGGATGTCTAAAAGATGTCTAAATATAACATGGCCAAAATAAAGCTTTCCCCTGCTCTCCCCTGCAAACTTGTTCTTCCTCCATACTTGGTTCATCTACCCAGCTGCTCAGCCCAAACCCTCAGAATCATTTTTACTTGCCCTGGTGTCATCCCCATAACCAATAAATCAGCAACTAGTGCTTTTCTATTACCAAAGTATATCCCCAATCTTCCTGCTTCTCTCCATCTCCCCAGCTTGCCCCAATTCCAAACCATGACCACCTCTCACCTCCTAATGAGCCCCGTGCTTTCATTCTTCCCCAGGCTTACTTCTAAAAAATCCATTCTTTGCTCAGCACATCTCTTCCTGCTGAAATGGCTGGTCATTACACTTTGAACCAAACTCAAACTCCTGGCTTTCCTTATAAAGGCCCTGTGTGATCTGGCTCCTCCCATCTCCCTCACAACGCTCCCTACACATTGGCCACACTCCCCTCATTCTACTGTCTGAACACACAAGGTCATTCCTACTGCTACACTGCATCCCTACAGGCAGTTAGCATTTAAATTTCCTATATCAGATCTTAATACCCCAGGGGTTAACTACAATATAAGAGAACCTAATCAAGAATTAATACGTTAACTCGTGGTTACTTAGCACTTAAAATATTGTTATCCGAAAGCTGAGTTAATTACCAAAAGAGACATCTGATTATTATTGGTAAAATGAGAGAACTTCAGTATAGGCAATTAGTCAGAAATATCATTACGGCTTCATTGCCCTGACGTAAATAAAGTACAGAGATATACTCAGCATCATCAGTTCAGCACTCAAGGTCCTAGCCTGGTTGTCCTGGATCCCTCCACTTAGACGCCCCGTGACCTGATCCAGCTCTAAGACTATTTTTGCATCTGCTATAGAGCAAGCCTTGCATGCCAGGCGTTAGCTAGAGTGCCAAGGGTAGATCTACAGAACTGGTTGTAAACCTTTCTTCTGCCTGTTTGACAAATGTTTGTCCACTTGTTAGAATTTGAGTTTGCTTTTATTCTAACAGTCTTGGTTTGAATTCACCCAGAATCAGATCCTGAAACAAAGATCTCCGTACAAGTAATTTATTTGAGGGGTGCAGGGAATATGGATAGAAGTATGGGATATGTGGAAAGGAAGGCAACCAATAAAGAGTACATTATCAAGCCAGCTAGCACTGTGGGCCCCTGAAGCTTAATCCTGCAAGGAAACTCTGAGGAATTATGCAAAATGGGAACCTCACAACCATCCCAACCCAGTATGCAAGGGAACAGGGGTATTTATACACTGATTCCCAAGAGTTGTAGGTTGAGGACTGCTCCTGTGGCCTGCCATGCGCATGGATGGGTAGCCTTGCTAGGTTCTGGAGAAAAGCCCTCAGGCACAAGGATGCAGAGGCCAACAGGAGGAACTTGATGGAGCACACTGAAATGTGCCTAAGGTCTGAGGGCTATGGGCAAGGCACTGACCATGTCTGTGCATAACATCCCACCTTCCTGAACCATCACGAGTGAAGACCCATACATACCAAATGCACACCTTATGTGTGTAGTTCTATCTAACCTAGGTGAGTAGCACATACCAAAAGAATCTACTGAATGTTTGTCATTGCCTGCTATGGGGTGTAGGCCAGTTTTAAACACACCTCCTTAAGGTTTTTGCAATTGCTGTTCCCTCTACCTGGAATGTTTGCAGGTCATTCTTTAAAGAGCTCTATCTTCAAAACGTAGTAACAGAAAGCTCTAAGCAATTTACTGCTCCTCTCCTTTCCCCAGAGGCCTCTCTCTGGCCAACTTAGCTCTCTGGAAGTTCCTCTCATGCAAAAGCACACCCAAGACAGGCCCTAGGCCTCACCACCTAAAGTAACCTCGCAGAAGAACTTTCAAAAGAATTTCTAAGGGAGGAAAAACTTTGCTTCTCCACCAGAGGTTCTACCTCCAGTGAGAGAGGTGGAACAGGATAGGTAATTACTCTTTGATGCTTATAAGACGCCCATCCTGATTAGGATGGAGTCAAAAAGGAAGAACGGGTGCGGAAATCTCTATCCTACGTAAGTTGCTGATTTTAAGTGCTGTATCCGCTATCTCCTGCTACCATAACGCTGTGTAACAAACAACCACATAGCTTCAGTGACATGTAACAGTTTGTTCCTTACTTGTGTGTCTGAGGTCAGTTGGGAGTCAGCTGGCTATCGGCTGGGGCCACTGGAGGTCCATACTCCATATGTCTCTAATCTTTCAAGGAGTCTATCCAGGCAATTCTCCTGGCAATGGCAAAGGAGCAGGAGTGAGCGAGCCCAATCTCACAAATGCTTTTTAACCCTCTATTTGCATTATATTCGCTAACATCATACAGGCCTAGAGCAACAGTTTGCCGGAGCTGGCTCCTCCAGCTTGCAGGAGCCAACTGTGAAATATTCAGAAAGCTTGTGAGTTACACCTTTTATATCACTGATAGATTGAAATTTAAAAATCTGCCAACACTACAGATCATGACTTCTTTTTCACCCCCAGAGAGCTGCTACACTACTTTCACAAAGCAAACCACGCATTTAAGGTCAGAGCAAAAGGTAAGCCAGAAATACCCAGCCAGTGTGGAAGGACTCTGTAAAGTTACAAGGAAAAGGGAGTGGACGTGGGGAGTGGTGAAGAATTGGGCCCGTTTTTACAATTTATCACAGGTACTCAACCACACCAGAGAAACCATTTCTTTTCCAGGCTCCACTAAGTGTGGGACCAGTCAAATCACTTTTCAATTATTTATTTTTTTGAATTTTATTTTTTACACAGCAGGTTCTTATTAGTTACCTATTTTATACATATTAGCGTTTATATGTCAATCCCGATCTCCCAATTCATCCCACCACCACCACCCCCCTGCCCCGCTTTTCCCCCCTTGGTGTCCATATGTTTCTTCTCTACATCTGTCTCTCTATTTCTGCCTTGCAAACTGGTTCATCTGTACCATTTTTCTAGCTTCCACAAATATGTGTTAATATACGATATTTGTTTTTCTCTTTCTGACTTACTTCACTCTGTATGACAGTCTCTAGATCCATGCATGTCTCTAAAAATGACCCAATTTCGTTCCTTTTTATGGCTAAGTAATATTCCATTCTATATATGTACCTAATCTTCTTTATCCATTCATCTGTCGATGGGCATTTAGGTTGCTTCCATGACCTGGCTATTGTAAATAGTGCTACAGTGAACACTGGGGTGCATGTGTCTTTTTGAATTATGGTTTTCTCTGGGTATATGCCCAGTAGTGGGGTTGCTGAGTCATATGGTAATTCTATTTTTAGTTTTTTAAGGAAATTCCATACTGTGCTCCATAGTGGCTGTATCAATTTATATTCCACCAACAGTGCAAGAGGGTTCCCTTTTCTCTATACCCTCTCCAGCATTTGTTGTTTGCAGATTTTCTGATGATGCCCATTCTAACCAGTGTGAGGTGATACCTCACTGTAGTTTTGATTTGCATTTCTCTAATAATTAGTGATGTTGAGCAGCTTTTCATGTGCCTCTTGGCCATCTCTATGTCTTCTTTGGAGAAATGTCTGTTTAGGTCCTCTGCCCATTTTTTGATTGGGTTTTTTGTTTTTTTAATATTGAGTTGCATGAGCTGTTTATATATTTTGGAGATTTATCCTTTGTCTGCTGATTTGTTCACAAATATTTTCTCCCACTCTGAGGTTTGTCTTTTCATCTTGTTTATAGTTTCCTTTGTTGTGCAAAAGCTTTTAAGTTTCATTAGGTCCCACTTGTTTATTTTTGCTTTTATTTCCATTTCTCTAGGAGGTGGGTCAAAAAAGATCTTGCTGTGATTTATGTGAAAGAGTGCTCTTCCTTATGTTTTCCTCTAAGAGTTTTATAGTGTCCAACTTACATTTAGGTCTTTAATCCATTTTGAGTTTATTTTTGTGTATGGTGTTAGGGAGTGTTCTAATTTCATTCTTTTACATATAGCTGTCCAGTTTTCCCAGCACCACTTATTGAAGACACTGTCTTTTCTCCATTGTATATCATTGTCTCCTTTGTCATGGATTAGTTGACCATAGGTGCGTGGGTTTATCTCTGGGCTTTCTATCCTGTTCCATTGATCTATATTTCTGTTTTTGTGCCAGTACCATATTTTCTTGATTACTGTAGCTTTGTAGTATAGTCTGAAGTCAGGGAGTCTGATTCCTCCAGCTCCATTTTTTTCCCTCAAGATGGCTTTGGCTATTTGGGGTCTTTTGTGTCTCCATACAAATTTTAAGATCTTTTGTTCTAGTTCTGGAAAAAATGCCATTGGTAATTTAATAGGGATTGCACTGAATCTATAGACGACTTTGTGTAGTGCAGTCATTTTCACAATATTGATTCTTCCAATCCAAGAACATAGTATATCTCTCCATCTGTTTGTGTCATCTTTGATTTCTTTCATCAGTGTCTTATAGTTTTCTGAATACAGGTCTTTTACCTACTTAGGTAGGTTTATTCCTAGGTATTTTATTCTTTTTGTTGCAATGGTGAATGGGATCGTTTCCTTAAATTCTCTTTCTGATATTTCGTTTTTAGTGTATAGGAATGCAAGAGATTTCTGTGCATTAATTTTGTATCCTGCAACTCTACCAAATTCATTGATTAGTGCTAGTAGTTTTCTGGTGGCATCTTTAGGATTCTCTATGTATAGTATCATGTCATCTGCAAACAGTGACAGTTTTACTCCTTCTTTTCCATTTTGTATTCCTTTTATTTCTTCTTCTTCTCTGACTGCCATGGCTAGGACTTCCAAAACTATGTTGAATAATAGTGGCGAGAGTGGACATCCTTGTCTTGTTCCTGATCTTAGAGGAGATGCTTTCAGTTTTTCACCACTGAGAATGACGTTTGCTGTGGGTTTGTCATATATGGCCTTTCTTATGCTGAGGTAGCTTCCCTCTATGCCCATCTTCTGGAGAGTTTTTTATCATAAATGGTGTTGAATTTTGTCAAAATATTTTTCTGCATCTATTGAGACGATCATATGGTTTTTATTCTTCAATTTGTTAATATGGTGTATCACACTGATTGATTTGCATATACTGAAGAATCCTTGCATCCTTGGGGTAAATCCCACTTGATCATGGTGTATGATCCTTTTAATGTGCTGTTGGGTTCTGTTTGCTAGTATTTTGAGGATTTTTGCATCTATATTCATCAGTGATATTGGTCTGTAATATTCTTTTTTTGTAGTATCTTTGTCTGATTTTGGTATCAGGGTGATGGTGGCCTCATGGAATGAGTTTGGGAGTGTTCCTTCCTCTGTAATTTTTTGGAAGAGTTTGAGAAGGATGGGAGTTAGCTCTTCTCTAAATGTTTGATACAATTCACCTGTGAAGCCATCTGGTGCTGGACTTTTGTTTGTTGGAAGATTTTTAATCACAGTTTCCATTTTATTACTTGTGATTGGTCTGCTCATATTTTCTATTTCTTCCTGGCTCAGTCTTGGAAGGTTATACCTTTCTAAGAATTTGTCCATTTCTTCCAGGTTGTCCATTTTATTGGCATAGAGTTGCTTGTAGTAGGCTTTTATGATGCTTTGTGTTTCTATGGTGTCTACTGTAACTTCTTTTTCATTTCTGATTTTATTGATTTGAGTTCTCTCCCTCTTTTTCTTTATGAGTCTGGCTAAAAGTTTATCAATTTTGTTTATCTCCTCAAAGAACCAGCTTTTAGTTTTATTGATCTTTGCTATTGTTTTCTTTGTTTCTGTTTCATTTATTTCTGCTCTGATCTTTATAATTACTCTCCTTCTGCTAACTTTGGGGATTTTTTGTTCTTCTTTCTCTAATGGCTTTAGGTATAAGATTAAGTTGTTTATTTAAGATTTTCTTCTTTCTTGAGGTAGGATTGTATTGCTATAAAATTCCCTCTTAGAACTTCTTTTGCTGCATCCCATAGGGTTTAGATTGTCGTCTTTTCATTGTCATTTGTTTCTGGGTATTTTCTGATTTCTTCTTTGATTTCTTCAGTGATCTCTTGGTTATTTAGTAATGTATTGTTTAGCTTCCATGAGTTTGTGTTTTTTACATTTTTTTCCCTGTTATTTATTTCTAATCTCATGGCATCGTGGTCGGAAAAGATGCTTGATATGATTCCAATTTTCTGAAATTTACTGAGGCTTGATTTTTGACCTAAGATGTGATCTATCCTGTAGAATGTGCCATGTGCACTTGAGAAGAAAGTGTAATCCGCTGTTTCCAGAATGAATGTCCTGTAAATGTCAATTAAATCTATCTGGTCTATTGTGTCATTTAAAGCTTATGTTTCCTTATTAATTTTCTGTCTGGATGATCTGTCCATTGGTGTAAGTGAGGTGTTAAAGTCTCCCACTATTACTGTGGTACTGTCAATTTCCTCTTTTAGAGCTGTTAGCATTTCCCTTATGTATTCAGGTGTTCCTACATTGGGTGCATATATATTTATAATTGTTATATCTTCTTCTTGGATTGATCCCTTGATCATTATGTAGTGTCCTTCCTTGTCTCTTGTAACATTCTTTATTTTAAAGTCTATTTTATCTGATATGAGTATTGCTACTCCAGCTTTCTTTTGATTCCCATTTGCATGGAATACCTTTTTCTATACCCTCACTTTCAGTCCGTATGTGTCCCTAGGTCTGAAGTGGGTCTGTTGTAGACAGCATATATACGGGTCTTGTTTTTGTATCCATTCAGTGAGCCTGTGTCTTTTGGTTGGAGCATTTAATCCATTCACATTTAAGGTAATTATCAATATGTATGTTCCTATTACCATTTTCTTAATTGTTCTGGGTTTGTTTTTGTAGGTCCTTTTCTTCCCTTGTGTTTCCTGCCTAAAGAAGTTCCTTTAGCATTTGTTGTAGAGGTGGTTTTGCACTGCTGAATTCTCCTAGCTTTTGCTTGTCTGTAAAGCTTCTGATTTCTCCGTCGAATCTGAGCGAGACCCTTGCCAGGTAGAGTAATCTTGGCTGTAGGTTCTTCCCTTTCATCACTTTAAATATATCATGCCACTCCCTTCTGGCTTGTAGAGTTTCTGCTGATAAATCAGCTGTTAACCTCATGGGAGTTCCTTTGTATGTCATTTGTCATTTTTCCTTTGTTGCTTTTAATAATTTTGCTTTGTCTTTAACTTTTTGTCAATTTGACTACTATGTGTCTCAGCATGTTTCTCCTTGGGTTTATCCTGCCTGGGACTCTCTGCACTTCCTGGACTTGGGTGGCTATTTTCTTTTCCATGTTAGGGAAGTTGTCAGCTATTATCTCTTCAATTATTTTCTTGGTCCTTTCTCTCTCTCTTCCCCTTCTGGGACCCCTATAATGCGAATGTTGGTGCATTTAGTGTTATCCCAGAGGTCTCTTAGGCTGCCTTCATTTCTTTTCATTCTTTTTTCTTTATTCTGTTCCATGGCAGTGAATTCCACCATTCTGTCTTCCAGGTCACTTATCCATTCTTCTGCCTCAGTTATTCTGTTATTCTGTTATTGATTCCTTCTAGTGTATTTTTCTTTTCAATTATTGTATTGTTCATCTCTGTTTGTTTGTTCTTTAATTCTTCTAGGTGTTTGTTCCTTAATTCCTCTATGTCTTTGTTAAACATTTCTTGCATCTTCTCGATCTTTGCCTCCATTCTTTTTCCAAGGTCCTGGATCATCTTCACTATCATTATTCTGAATCCTTTTTCTGGAAGGTTGCCTATCTCCACTTCATTTGATTGTTTTTCTGTGGTTTTATCTTGTTCTTTCATCTGGTACATAGTCCTCTGCCTTTTCATTTTGTCTATCTTTCTGTGAATGTGGTTATCGTTCCACAGCCTGCAGGATTTTATTTCTTCTTGCTTCTGCTGTCTGCCCTCTGGTGGATGAGGCTATCCAAGAGGCTTAAGCAAGCTTCCTGATGGGAGGGACTGGTGGTGGGTAGAGCTGGGTGTTGCTCTGGTGAGCAGAGCTCAGTAAAACTTTAATCTGCTTGTCTGTTGATGGGTGGGGCTGAGTTCCCTCGTATTGGTTGTTTGGCCTGAGGCAACCCAACACTGGAGCCTACGGGCTCTTTGCTGGGGCTAATGGCGGACTCTGGGAGGGTTCACACCAAGGAGTACATCCCAGAACTTCTGCTGCCAGTGTCCTTGTCCTCACCGTGAGACACAGCCGCCCCTCAACTCTGCAGGAGACCCTCCAACACTAGCAGGTAGATCTGGTTCTGTCTCCTGTGGGGTTACTGCTCCTTCCCCTAGGTCCCTATGTGCACACTACTTTGTGTGTGCCCTCCAAGGGTGGAGTCTCTGTTTCCCCCAGTCCTGTCGAAGTCATGCAATCAAATCCTGCTAGTCTTCAGAGTCTGTTTCTCTGGGAGTTCCTCCTCCCGTTGCCAGACCCCCAGGTTGGGAAGCCTGACGTGGGGTTCAGAACCTTCTCTCCAGTGGGTGGACTTCTGTGGTTTAAGTGTTCTCTAGTTTGCGAGTCACACACCCAGTGGTTATGGGATTTGATTTTATTGTGATTGCGCCCCTCCTACCATCTCACTGCAGCTTCTCCTTTGTCTTTGGATGTGGGGTATCTTTTTTGGTGAGTTCCAGTGTCTTCCTGTCGATGATTGTTCAGCAGTTAGCTGTGATTCCAATGCTCTCGCAAGAGGGAGTGAGCACACGTCCTTCTACTCTGCCATCCTGAACCAATCCTCCCAAGTCACTTTTTATTGTTACTTACTTTTTAATTTTTTTTTACTAGTCAGGTCATTTAAAGTGTCATATTGATTCTTCATTTTGGCAACCTTTCCTCTTCTCATAAAGATTAATGTGGTCTTGGATGTTAAAAGAACATTTTAAGTCTTTCCAAGTACTATAGCTAATAAAAAGCAGGGACCTGTTTCTTAGTGCCTGTGAGATCCAAGAGCTCTAGGTTGGGATCTCAAACGCTGAAGAGATGGAAAAATATCTTGGAGAATTGAGAGGTGGAATCTATCCAAAATCAAACAAGTAAGAGCTGAGAGGAGGGCTCACAACCTCAAGCCCTTGGCTGCATCCTTCAAACAATCAGCGTTTTAAGGAGGCCCAAGGGGTTGTGTGCAGGGAATAAAGGGAATAAGGATCAGTCAGGGGAATGTCCACATCATCGTGTCTAAAGCCTGCCTCCCTCATTTGTCAGATGCAGTAAACTGCTTCTCTAATGACTTTATAGAGACCATTACCTACTGAACAGGAAGCTGCTGTAAAACTCTCCTACCCTGTGTTGCCTCTGGGTTATTGGGTGATGGGTGTGCTGTGTCAATGACAGACATGGGAAGTGTCATAGCCCGATTCACCTCGGATGTGCCACATACTTACAAAAAGCATTTTAAAACAGGTTATACCTCTCTTATCTGTGCTGCTATAACAAAAATATCATATCCTGCATGGCTTATGCAACAGAAATTTATTTCTCACATTTCTGGAGGCTGGAAGTCTGGGATCAGAGTGCCAGTATGGTTGGGGTTGTGGTAAGAACACTTTTCCTGGCTTACAGATGGATTTTTTCTTGTTACGCCCTCAGAGAGAGAGAGAGAGAGGAAGCAAGCTCTCTTTTCTTCTTATAAGGGTACTAATCTGAGCTTAAGGATTTCACCCTAATGACCAAGTTGCCTCCAAAAGGCCCCACCTCCAAATGCCATCATACTGGGAATTAGGATTTCACCATCTGAACTTTGTGGGGGGGGGCGTGCACAAATTTCCATCCACAACAATACCAACCCTCATCCTAGAGGGGCACGCTGCACCTTAGCCTGTGGAAGTCACTGAGAACTCTTGCAGCAAAGGAAACTGTTTCCCCTTGCATAGCCCAGCATTTCTCCTCTTACTCAACCACAGAACCCTGGAATACACATCAGCTTCACATGGGACAGTAGTGATCTGGAGAACATGGATGAGCCTGTCCTGGCCTTGGTGGGATGCTTGCAGAAGGGGTTCAGAGGACCACTGAATAGCAGAAAGTACAACAAAGAGAGTGTTACCAGGAATGTTTCATAGCGTCCAGTCTCCTTGCCACCAGTCACGAGAGGCTAGCAGAACAACCCCCAACGCTCAGGAGCGTTCATCAACAAATGTTAATTTTGCAGTCACTCTTATGTCCTTCAGGCGTCAACTGGGGAGCTGTGTTCGACACGGTCACTCTGAGACCCGGACGGTCTCCAAACCTGTTTGCTCATCACCAGACAGAAAAGAAAGCATGGTGAAGTACGTGCTGGCCCTTAAAGACACATCACCTCCCCTCGTGTGCCATCAGCTGCAGCAGCCACATGGCTGCATCTAAGTTCAAGTGGACACAGGGAAGGGAAGTGAAATCTTACTGGACTAGTTTCCTGGGGCTGCTGTAACAATTACCACAAGCCTGATGTCTTAAAGCAACACAGATTTATTCTCTAACGGTTCTAGAGGCCAGAAGCTCAAAATCCATATCACCAGGCTGAAACCAAGGTGTTGGTAGGGCCACGTTCCCTTTGGGGGGGGGGCTCTAGAGGAGAATTCTTTCCTGCCTCTTCCAACTCCTGGTGGCTGCCAGCATTCCTTAGCTTGTGTCCACCTCACTTCAATCTTCAAAGCCAGCATCTTCGAATCTCTCTCTGCTGTGTTTTCATATGACCTTCTCTGTGTGTGTCCAATCTCCCTCTTCCCCACTTATAAGCATACATGTGATTGCATCTAGGCCCACCAGGATAATCTACCCATTCCAAGGTCCCTCTTTTAACCACATCTGCAAAGACCCTTTCTCCAAATAAGGTAACATTTATAGGTCCCAGGGATTGGGACTTGGTGCCTTTGGGGCACCATTATTCAGCCTAAGGAAAGAGAACAAGAATACTGTATCGATGAACAGCCCAAATGACTATCATGCTCTATTTTAGTCTCCCCTCCCACCAGCCTTCTCAACTACAGACACAGGGTTCTGAGCACTGTGCCCATCTCAGCTAAGCGTTCATTCCATTTCAGATGAAGTCAGAAATTACATCCAGAGAGGGTCTCAAAGACCCAGTCGTACAGCCCTCTCCTTTTACAAATGAATAAACTGGAGCTCAGAAAATATCATATAGCCAAGGGTAGCATTGAGTTTGAGATAAAAATAAAACAGAAGTCACAAGACTTGTAATGAGCTACCAGACACTACAGGGTACTTTGTCAGCTGTGATATTAGCCACTTGGTGGTAATCTGATTTTTGCCCTTTGAGATATACCTTTCATAGCCACAGCCACCTCAACTCACATCACTCTGTCATCAGCCATTTTCTTAGAAATTATTGCCATCTGACACTTCATCTGTATTTATATTTACTGGTTTGTTTATTGCCTGTTTCTCTCCACTACAATGTAAACTCGACATCAGCAAAATCTGTTTTGCTCACTGTTGTATCTCCAGTGTCTATAACACCTCCTGGCACATGACTGACATTCAGTATTTGCTAAGTGAATGAATAAGTGAATCTGGAGAACTGACTTCCTAATAGTTTACATAAAAATTCTGCCATCACGTTAATTTTGTGAAGCCTGATAATATCTTCTGGAGTATAACAACGAATTATGTTTTCAGCTTGCAATATGGTTGCAATTTTGTAAACTTTTTGTATTTGTCCTGTGCTACTTTATATTTTGTCCTATCTTTCTAAACAAATTGCTAACTTATAACAATAAAATATATGTAAACTTAAATATCAATACATCTCATACAGCAAAAACGCCTTTGCTATAAGTAAACAAAAGTCTAGAAAGACTTCATTTACATAAATGGTATTTTTTAACTGACTTAGGTTTCGTGGAGTTTTTTTTTCCAACTCATCGCTGTTTTAGACATTTGCAATCAAGTAAAATCCATCCCCTTTAGTTTTCCTACTTGACCTTAGAGTGATGTAATAATCCTAATAAGTAGGTTATTATGTAAACTTCTGTGACACCAGGTTGCATTTTAAGACTTGGGAGCAGAGTCAAGCAGAATAGTAACTACGAATTATATAACTTTGGTTTATAAAACAAAGGTCTCTGATAATCAGCAAAAACAAAGTTATGAGCGTAGGGGGAGGGTGAACACATTGTTTAATGCAGCAAGAAAGGCTGCATTTCCCTGCTTTTAAAGGTGCACAGAAAAACACTAGCACTTTAGGTGAAAACAGCTGACCAAGTCCCTAACGTGGTGGAACAACTATAATGATAACAAGAATTAAATGCATTTCAGAATCTAAAGATTGGTGAAATATCAACAGTAACCAAAGTATATGTATAAGAATTTCTAAGGTGATGGACCTAAAGTATTTACAACTAGGAGTCCCCCATCTTCAGCTTGAGTGCACTCAACGTACACTCGCCACTCCCACCATTTGGATGCCTTCTAGGACCTCCAATACACTGCAGCCTCCCTTCCCTCTAAACCTTCAACTTACCATTCCTTCCCCTGGATGCTTTTCTCCCAAACAAGCCCCAGAATGCCTCCACACACTCAGACTCAGTCCCTCAACCAAATCACGGGTATAATAATAGTCCCTGCTCATATAAGGTTATGAGAAAAATGAAATGAGCTAATACTTATTAGTGCAGAGTCCAGTATTTGGCAAGTGGCGAACACAGAACAAATGTTTATCATTATGTTCACTATTGGTTTTCTCAGCAAGATAGTTTCCCTTGGACAAATATGCTTGAATGACTATTTGGGGCATTTGGCAGGTCAGTGGGGAGATGTTTGGGAACATGCAGTTCATTTGGGGGATTGAATAAACACTTCAGTAAGGTTGATTCTGTACCTGACGCTTATTTCAGTTACTTCAAAGTGGAGCACAACCAGACAGAAAGCATTTAACTGGGAGTGAAGACCATTTAACAGGGCAATTCCAGGTCTACCACAGCTCCAGGGCCTCCTCTTTCTGTCTCAGCAAGAAAATTTATGTATTATTAGCATTTCAGTCAACAGATATTTATTAATACCTATCATGAGCCATGCCCTATCTAGAATCTAGACCTTGGGAAAACAACCTTGAACCAAACAGACAAAAATTCCTGCCCCCATGGAGCTTATTATGCTAAAGCGGACAGACAGGCAATAAAGAAAATGAACAAGTAAATATGTGTTTACTAGACTCTGGTGTTATGGAGGAAAATGAAGCAGGGTAAGTGGGGTGATCAGTGCCAACCAGAGAGGTAGGTAGTAATTTTAAACAGGGTTATCAGGTTAGGTCTAGGTGTAAAGGTAATATTTGAGCAAACACTTAAAGGAGGAAAACGATATGTGGGTATCTGGAAGAAAAGTGCTCCAGGCAAAGGGAAGAATCAGCGCAAAGGCCCTGAGGCGGAATTACGGCTGTGTGTTCAAAAAAGCAGGAAGGAAGCCAGTGTAGCTGAAGCACAGTGAATCAGGGGAAGAGCTGTAAGGGCCAGATGTTGAAGGACGTTGCAAACTATGTCAGAAAGTTGGCTTTCACCCTATGAGAGCCAGAAAACCAGTTCAGGGCTCTCAGCAGAGGAAAGGCAAATTCTGAATTATGGGTTTAAACAGCTGTCCCCAACTTTTTGGCACCAGGGACTGGTTTCATGGAAGACAATTTTTCCACGGACAGGGGGAAGGGGGGATGGTTCAGGTGGCAATGTGAGCGCTGGGAAGAGGGAGATGAAGCTTCACTTGCTCGCCCGCTGCCCACCTCCTGCTGTGCGGCCTAGGGGTTGCGGACCCCTATTTTAGAAGATCCAAACATGGTGTGGAATGAGCCTAGTAAAGTCCCCTCTCCCAGCAACCCAGAAGTTTATGAATGGGCAGCCAACCTGCTATGGACTAAATTATGTCCATAATATACTTAATTTGCGCTTTAGGGATTCAGATCTTTATTCTCAGAGAGCCCTATGAGGCGCATTACTATACACATCCTGGGAGGTTGGGGAGGTGTGGGAATTTTTGCAACAAAAACAGAGGCTCTTTTAGAGGTATTGGCAGGTCAGAAGGCATCAAATGCTGTGGGAACAACCGGAAGTAAACTTAGGTGTAAGGTGCTGTGATGGTTAATTTTATTTGTCAGCTTGACTGGACATGGGGTGCCCTGATTAAAAATTATTTCTGGGTGTGTCTGTGAAGGTGTTTCCAGATGAAACTGGCATTTCAATTGGTGGACTCAGTAAAGCAGATTGCCCTCCCCAGCGTGGGTGGGCATCATCCAATCCACTGAGGACTGAATACAACAAAAAGTAGAGGAAGGAGGAATTTGCCCCTTTTTTGCTGCCTCACTGTTGAGCTGGGACATCTCATCTTCTCCTGCCCTCAGACTGAATTACATCACTGGATTTCCTGGGTCTCCCGCTTGCAGACAACAGATCTCAGCCTCCATAATCACACCAGCCAATTTCTCATAACAAATACATATAGATATATTTAATATATATTAACTATGATTTTATGCCATATATATATATATATATATATATATATATATATATCTCCATCTTATTGGCTTTGTTTCTGTGGAGAACCCTGACCAATACAAATGTCTATAGGCAGTGGCCTTACTTTAAGTTCGTAACTAAGCAACTGTCATATCTCCTATGAACCAAGTATCAATATGTATCATGGATAAACTGTATTTATAAACAACAAATTTACTGTATTTTCAAACTAGAACAGAGAGATGTTTCCAAACTGGACTAGGGGCCATGGTCAGGAAGGATCTAGAAAGAAAGGGCTGAATAAGCCAAAGATGGCATCTAAAAGATATGGGGAGTAGACTGATGGCTGGCTCACAGCCCAATAAGAGCCAATTTCCTCATCTTGGAATAAGGTCACTTTCTCATTTTAAAAATAGACTCTAAAAAGGAGTGAAATAAGTGGTGATTCTCAACTATGGTATTTACTTGAGTCACCTAGGAGTTTACAAAGAACCTGGAGGCCCCCAGCTCACTGAAGGAGGAGGGGTGGGCCCCTGTGTTTTTATCAAGTTCTCCAGGTTATTCTGATACACACAGGAGTTTAAAGGCCACTAATACAGAGCACTGGCTCTCAGACCTGACTACCTGTTGGGATCACAGGGGAGTGGTAAGAATTACTAATGGGGTCCCTCCCAGAGACTGATATAATTGGCCTGAGTATAGCCTGGGCATTAGAACTTTCCGAAGGTCCCCAGGGGCAGCCACTGATGGAGAAGATGAGCTGCTGTCCTCAAAGGAGAATAAGCCATTCCTATATGTCCCAAACCCCATTCAATCATCATCTGAAGTCCGTATTCTTATCTGCCATATGTTTAAAGACAGAATCCAGAAACCTAGAGGCAGTGTTCGTCACTGTTATTCAGTAGAATATAATGAAGTCAACAGCAGCATTATTTACAGTTACCAAGATACAGAAGCAACCTAAGTGTCTACCAACAGAAGAATGGATAAAGAAGATGTAGCACATATACGCAATGGAATACTACTCAGCCACAAAAAAGGTGAAATTTTGCCATTTGTAGCAACATGGATGGACTTGGAGGGCATTATGCTAAGTGAAATAAGTCATGCAGAGGAAGACAAATACTCTATAGTATCATTTATATGTGGAATCTAAAAAATACAAGAAAAAAGAAGCAGATTCACAGATATAGAGAGCTAGCGGTTACCCGTGGGGAGAGGGACGAGGAGAGGGACAAGATAGGGGTAGGGATTAAAAGTTACAAACCATTAGGCATAAAATAAATAAGCAACAGGATACATTATACAACATGGGGAACACAGCCAATATTTTATACTAACTATAAATGGAGTATAAATTTTAAAATTGTGACTCACTATATTGTATACCTGTAACTTAAATAATATTGTATAACATCTGCACTTCAATTTAAAAAATAATAAGAATATAATGAAGTCATGGATTAAAAGAATAAAATAATTGGCAAAACCTTGAAAAGAACCAACAGTTCTTTAGTGTTACCATTGTTTTCTCAATTATTATCAATAATGTTATCACTAGTAGTACCTGGAGCTCTGCCCTAACCCTATCCACAGCAGCTATTTTATTTATTACTTGAAAGAAAGCAGAGAGAGCCATTTATCTGAGCTTTCACTGCTCTCAGACAGCTTCGGCTGATGGGAACATTTACTGCAAGAGTCTCTTTTCCAGTGTCCACATCTGCCTGCAGAACATGAAACTTTACAAAATGGTAGGGCTTTCATCTGTTTTCTTGGTACTCTTTTTACCGTTCATTAATCCTCCATTGCAATTTCATTTAAATGAGCACCTTGAGTACAACTATAGAGAAATGGAAAACACTCAAGTTTTGTATTTTTTATCAATTTGATGACTCATTAGCTGTGTGACTTCAGACAAGTTACTTAGCCTCTCTGAGCCTCATTCTTTTCATTTGTAAAATTGGAGCAATAATACCCACAGTTCAGGCATGCTGTCATGATGAAATGAGACCTTGTAGCTAGACCACAAGTATAGGGCCTGGTGCACAGTAGGTATTCAAGTGCCTGGCACCAGGTAAGCGCTCAACATTGACATTATTCTACGTGGTACGAAAGGGAACATGGCCACAGATAAATCTTCTCTGTCTATTAGAGGAGCAAAGTTGAGAATTCTTTGTCTCCTGCCTCTTAGCAAATCTCAGGTTTATCTGGAGAGAAAAGATTCAGGTCAGTGATCTGCATGAGGGCTAAAAAATGCTGAAATTAGCAACTATCGATTTTGTCAACTTCGGGCCCATGTACCATATAATCCTTTTCCCGTGTAGATTCTCAGAGACAGAAAGGATCTTGGAGATCATGAAGCCCCATGCATCTTAATAGTAAAGAAATGGAGTCCCTGAATTTAAATGCTGCTTAGGGCATGTTGGATACTAACCTGGGTCAGGATTAGCACCCACGTCTGGAAGAAGCTCTAGTAACACTTTATATGTGTTCTAAACATTTTACAAGAAAAGCACTTAACTCTAACATTTCTCCCCACCACAACCTCTAAAGCAGAGATTCCCAACCTCGGCACTACTGACATTTGGTACTGGATAGTTCTTTGCTGTGGGGCTGTCCTGTGCATTGGATCAATAGGATGTTTAGCAGCATCCCTAGCCTCTATCCACTAGACGCTAGTAGCACGCCCACACAACCAGTTGTGACAACCAAAAATACCTCCAGACAAAACATCCCCGGGGCACAAAATGGACCTCCAGTTGAGAGCATCGTTCCTTTTTTATCTGTCATATATATATATTTTTTAAATTTTACTGAAGTATAGTTGTTTACAAAATGAGATCGTACAACCATCACAGAACTAAGTTCAGAGAGGTTAAGCAACTCACCGAAGGACACATGAGCTAGTAACTGGCAGAATTGGGGTGGGGGGAGGTGAGAGGGAAGAGACAAAAACAAGCAAGTGAATGAAAAGAAAATACATATATGGCCTGACTCTTATTCTGGTGATTTCTTCATGTTCCCCTCTCAATTTTACAAATGAGGGAAGGTGGAATTTCATTCTTTCTTCTGTCCCTCTTGGAACAGAAAAATAAATATAAACAAACAAGAACTTGAAAAGCCTGTTGGGGCCAACTGTTTCAAACATGCTCTGCATGAAATATCAACAGTTTTCATCACAAGATACAGAAAGTGTTAGTTTACTGTAATTATGTTTAGATGAGACCATTTGAAGGTAAATAACCCACAGGGTATTTTGTAAACATACTTGAGTTATTCCTGCCCCTGGTATATATTGAACTCAAATTCTTCCAGTGCACAGTTGTCACCCAGCTCAGTGAGAGATGATTCCATTTTAGCACTGGAGATAGAAAAGAAAAAAAAATTTTTTCTATTACAAATGGCCCATAATTTCCCTGAGGAGTGGTTACAAATGTTTGGTTCAACTGTTCAAATTAAAGCAGTTAGAAAGTATTTTAACAACCGCTAGATGAAGGAGCTAGCAATGATATTATGAGTGTGGACAAGAATGTGAGGGCTGAGAGAAAATGGAAATAAGAGATTTGACTTTGTCAAGGTGAGCGATGTTATCTTGAGTAAAAAGCTAACATGGTCTGCCCACCGGAGGTGGGAAAGGTGTTGGGTTACTGGCAGAGTGGCTTTGGCCATGACCCATAGGGCAGAGACATTTCTCCTCTGGGTTCCCGCCACAAAGAGGCATTTCCATATAACCCTGCATTGCTGGGAAACCTTTCCTATTGTTTCTCTCATTCCTTGTCTCTGCCTTAGTATAGCAACTTCTGAAAAAGCACAAAGACAGCCAGTAATCAGGGAAGTAAAACTAGCAGATACCTGAGTGATTTTCCAGGTGGCAAAAGACCAGAAATAGAATTCAGAATAGAAAAGAGGAAGTAAACTTGAACCAAAGCAGGCCCAAAGACAAGCATAAATGAAATACCCCATCTCTCTTAAACTTTGTGGGGAAGTAAGGACCATTTTACATGCAAAGCCTGGGAAGATGAGAAATAACTTTATGATTCAATCAAACTGAAAAAGATAGGCCTACTCCTTTGGCACGGACACAAGTGAGATATTTATCAACCATGCGTCCTTTTGCAATGTACCATATTCCTCTTAGCCTCAGTTTCACCATCTGTGCCTGCAAGGATTAGATGAGATTTATATGTTATAAAGGATTTACATGTTAGTTTCTTAGCACACTGCCTGACACAGAGAAATCACTCTATAATTCCCCTTCCTTCCTTCCTTCCTCCCTCCCTCCCTCCCTCCTTTCCTTCCTTCCTTCCTTCTCCAAATCCATACTGGAACAAGGAAAGCCAAGAGAAATGCGGTTTGGGCTTTTAATCTACAACCTTCTCCTTTATTCTCTTCTAAGGGCACCATGAGTTTATCCCTGAAGTCAATCCCTGAAAGAGGTTAGTTCTCCCAGCAAGACCCCAATTGCTGCTGCGTGGTTGTCTCAGGAAAGGGTACTGGTCCTTCCTTCCCCAGTGGGGGAAGCCAGTGCACAGCCCAGTGTCCCGACTGGGCTCATCAACCAGGGGGAAACAAGTGCAGCAAAGAAATCAGATCCGAGTCAGGGGTGCTCAAAGATGAAGTAGAAACACCAGAGGTTGAAATCAGGGGCAGATGGGGAAATGCATCAGGCAGCCTCTACCTGTTGCTCAGAGAGGAAAGGCAAGATCCCCAGCCAATTCTCAACATTCCAGGGAGAAGCCTTTCTCCTGCTACTTACCTTTCTAGAGCTAAAGGCAGCTGTCGACGTCATAAATTCAGTGGCTTCTTAATTTTCAACAAGAAAATTGAGATTAAGAGATTTATGATTTGCCCGAAGTCACATGGTCAGAATATTTTTTTAATAACAAAAGAAAAAAAGAGGAAAAAAAGCTTGTCATCCAAAGCAACGCTCCCTACTGGCCAGAACTTTCTCTACTGAACTGTGCTCTCCATCAGGCCCTGATAAAGAATCATCTTTGTTTCTAACAGTAAAGAGACAGCCAACAACTTGCAGACAGTGTGTTATTCTTGTAAATTTCATCTTTTCACTCAGTATAGTAAGAATTATGCTTGTGTAAGTGAGCATGATAAAAGAGACCGTCCAGTGGCCTTCTGGTTCTAGTCACACATGTCTGTAGGGTCCCAGACGGGCACAGAATTTATCCCATGTCACTGAAATGAGATATTCATGAGGGACTACATATAACGGTGAGGGCAAGGTTGAAGGAACAAATAAGGGTGGGGAGACACCCAGAGACCAGCAGGCATGGGCACCTCAGGGGCTGAAGAGGAGGAGATAATGTCACTGGAGCCCCTTGAGATGCAGGGCCTGTCACAGAGGGAGGGCGGCAGCTAGCGCACCACTCTCCACCTGTTACCGGAGCCTCCCACTGACCGAGCCCATTTGGAAGCCAGAAGGCACGGAGCCACAGGTAATGCAGTTGGTTGCCAGTGGAAATTAACCAGGAAGGGCCATCTCCAGGACAGTGACAGAGACACCCTGGCTACGGACGTTGGGAGCTAGGGAGCCTTCTCTAAAGGCGTCTCAGATACTGGAGGGGCTGCTGGGGTACAGCTAGAGCAGTGGCAAAAATAAGGTAGACTTCAGGTAGGCCATTAGAAGTGGGAAAGGGGCACCAGAAAAAGGTCAGGAATGGGATGGTCCCTGAAAGAGAAATCAGCAAGAAGCCACACAAAGAGAGATGCCCTTCCCAGCAGTAATCCCTACAGTGTGATATCGAGAAGCATTATGCAGGAGATTAAGGTGCCTTAGAGACGCGGCCAGGAAGCAGACTGCTTGAAAGGATGTTGTGTAAAATAAGCCTCATACTCAGAACCGTAAGGAGTTATGGATGAGTATAGAAATGGGGAGAGGGATGCTGCAGCTCCAAGTGCAAGCAGAAGGGCAGCAGGAAGCCCAGGGAAGGAAAGGAGGACTGGACATATGCGAGACGAGAGGCTCCAGCTTTGTCCAGAACAGGGAGTGGTCCTGCATAACATGAAAAAGGAAGAGAGGAACTGCAGCTGTTGGCGGTTGAGCACTGCTAACCTGGTGACCCAGGCAAAGAAGGGTGCTTCATCTGTTGCCATCTCATTGAAAATTTCATCTTCCCAAAACTAAAGAAGCTATTGTTAACCTCACTTGACAGATAAAGAAACAGAAATAGGCGAGCTTACTGGTTAAGAGCAAAGGTGCTGAAGGCACATTTCCTGGGTTCCAGTCTTTGCTGTGTGACCTTAGGCAAGTTACTTAACCCCTCTGTGCCTAACATTGTCATCTGTGAAATAAAGTTAATAATATCAACCTCATAGCATACGCTTAAATACTTAAAAATACTTGTAAGTTAATACTTGCAGGTGTGAATACCTGATCAGTGACTGACACAGACATTTAATAAACGCTAGTTGTGGGTACTGTGTACTTCCTAAATGCACAGAGGAGCCTGGAATTGATTCCAGATTTTTTGAACCCCCAATTCAAATGTTCTTACCACTCTGCCATGCTGCCACCCTGTCCCAAGTGGCACAGAGTTCCCAGGGAATACAGGGGCCTGTGTTCATGGAATCTCAGCCTCATGGAATCTCCTTCAGACCTTCCAGCTCTCCCATCTCCAATCCTAAATTCCTCAAGGAACCTTGGGATTATTCTGGTTCCCAGGACGCTCAGTTATGCAGAGGAGGGGGGTTACTGATTGGTACAACCTGGAGAAGCTCAAGGTGATAGAAAAAGCAGTGCCAAAAGCAGTACCTGGCTTGGAACTATCTACCAATCTCTGTTGGGCCTGAGTCTGTCCGTGCGCACAGCCGCCTTATGTGGGACTTAGTCTCAGAAGCTCCATCCTCTGGCAAAAGTGAACGCACTCCCTCCGACTCTCTCAGAGCCTGTTTGCCTCCTGGCATCTGTGGCCAAAGACATCTGTTGTCCTCTTGCTCCCCTCGCTGTGGCTCCACGAGGACCTGCACCGCCCCCTCAACTGAGTGAGTCCAGGACTTGAGGCACGTTCTGCCCTTTCACTCCAATCTGTACCACGAGGCTTGAGCGCCTGTTCTTTTACCACAAACCGAACTACAAGACTGAAAGTGCCCTGGCTTTGCAAGTTATACGATGAAAGTCTCTGATAAACTCTCACAGTAGCTGCAGCACATGCCATAGACTGAAAGTTTGTTTCTCCCCAGAATTCATATGTTGAAGTCTAAATCCTCAATGTGATGGTATTTAGAGGAGGGGCATTTGGGAGGTAATTAGATCATAATGGGACGAGTGCCTTTGTAAAAAGAGGAGAGAAAGGTTTTCCCCCCAACCCCCTCTCTGCCAGGTGAGAATGAGAAAACAGTCATCTACAAACCAGGTGGAGGGCTTTCACCAGACACTAGGTCTTCTGCTGGTACCCTGATCTGGAACATCCCAGCCTCCAGAACTGTGAGAAGTAAATGCCAATTCTTTTCAAGTCACCCAGACTGTACTTGGTTTTGTCCTAAAATATTTTCTGGAGAAGAGACAAATAAATTATGACTCAAGAACCTTTCTAGCCTTCAGAATCAGTGATTCTTCACCATTAACAACCCCTAAACATCAACTAATATAAACAGTTAAGAAAATAATCTATGGAAAGAAGGGAGTATGTATGATATTTACTGGTGTTATCCAGAAAATGTCACCCTGTTTGCAATGAGGAATCCCTTTGCTGTTCAAATGGCCACAAGAAAGTGATTTGTCCCACCAGTCTCAGAAAGTGGGGATCCCATAACCATCCCAGAAAGGCTGTGGTCAGCCAAGAAAGCTGAGCACAGCAAAGAGAGACTGCAGGCTGGGACAGGAGAGTGACTGGAGAGAGACAGCTGCAGGGCCGTGCTCTCAAAGGCCACCAGGGTTAACAACTAAGGGAAACTCACAGCGTTTTGCAGGACAAGCTAGAGAGCATCAAAGCCCTCTTTGTAAATCATCTGCTGAAGACTCCCCTTGGAAACGGTTCAAAAGCAGAAACTCAGGAGCAATGGCCTTAAAACCAGCAAAAGAGGGCTACACCCTTGCCTTTGAGAAACAAGAACCAAACAGAGCAGCCAAAAGAATGTTAGCAAAATCTGGGACAAGAAAAATGCAGGCAAAGCTAGAGAAGTGACCATTGCTTTAACCCCCTTAGTAAAGAGGTGCTATAATTTAATATCAGAATCTACTGTATAGTTAGTATTCACTCCAATAAATAAACATTCTATGTGACTCTCTAATCAGAGTGGAGATTCTGCCATCCTTTATACAACTTTTAAAAATAATGGTAAGAATAGCTTTTCAAATTTATGAATGTTTCATAGGTACCAGGTACTGCAGTAAGTGCTTCAACGCCTATCTCATTTCTCAACAGGACCCTAGGAAGCGGGTACCATCGTTATTCCTAATTCATGAAGAAGGAAAGTTGGACTCAGAGAGCTTAAAGAGCTCTTCTAGGCCACATAAAGGGGGACAGAACCAGGATTTGAACCCAGAGATACTGAAACTAACTACAAGAGCAGACACTTTCAAAAGCCAGTACAGATTATCTGGGGATCTTGTGAAAATTGCAGGCTCTCAGACCACATACCCCGAGTTTCAGATTCAGTGGGACTGTGGCGGAGTCCTGGATCTCAAGCATCCCCCAGATGATTCTGATGGGCATGGTCTGGGAGCGCACTTTGCTGATGGCTTCACCATACCATAACGCCTCTTTTGCTAATTTTCAAAAAGTTCCACATTAAAGATATCACTCCAGGTGTTATGGATGCATAGCTGGACTGGGCCAACCCCAGATGTCACAGTCAAGGTCAGGAATCCCAGAATGGGCCGATGCAGGTCAGCAGCTGCTACTCCTTGGAGAATGTTTCTCTCATGGCTTCTTTCTGCCTGGGTTGTTCAACATGAACGATACAGTATTTTCTCCCTTTACCTCATTGTACTGAACTTTGCTTTATTGTGCTTCATGGATATTGTGTGTTTTACAAACCAAAGGTTTGTGGCAACTCTGTGTTAAGCAAGTCTATGGGCACCATTTTTCCAACAACATTTGCTCAGTTCATGTCTCTGTCGTATTTTGGTAATTCTCACAACATTTCAAATATGTTCATTATTATTATATTTGTCATGATAATCTATGATCAGTGATGTTTGATATTACTGTTGTAATTGACTTGGGGTGCCACAAACCCCATCCAAATAAGATGGCAAACTTAATCAATAAATTGTGTTCTCACTGCTCCACCTACCAGCCATTCCACCATTTCTCTCCCTCTCCTCAAGTCTCCCCCTTCCCTAAGACACAGCAATACTGAAGTAATAACCCTACAGTGGGCTCTGAGTGTTCAAGTGAAAGGAAGAGTTGTACATCTCTCATTTTAAATCAAAAGCTAGAAATGATTAAGCTTAGTGAGGAAGGTATATTGAAAGCTGAGACAGGATGAAAGCTAGGCCTCTTGGTGCCAAAGGGTTAGCCAAGTTACAGGTGCAAAGAAAAGTTCTTGAAGGATATTAAAAGTGCTACTCCATTGAAAACATGAATCATAAGAAAGTGAAACAGCCTTACTGCTAATATGGAGGACGTTTTAATGGTCTGGATAGAAGACCAAACCAGTCATAACATTCCCTTAAGCCAAAGCCTAATCCAGAGAAAGGCCCTAACTCTCTTCAATTCCATGAAGGCTGAAAGATGTGAGGAAGCTAGCGGAGGTTGTTCCATGAGGTTTAAGCAAAGAGGTCATCTCCATAACATAAAAGTGCCACATGAAGCAGCAGGTGCTGATGCAAAAGCTGCAGGAAATGATGCAGAAGATCTAGCTAAGATAATTCATGAAGGTGGTTACACTAAGCAACAGATTTTCAATGCTGATGAAACAGCCTTGCATTGGAAGAAGATGCCATCTAGGACTTTCATAGCTAGAGAGGAGGAGTCAATGCCTGGCTTCAAAGCTTCAAAGGACAGGCTGACCCTCTTTTTTAGGGGCTAATGCAGCTGACAACTTTCAGTTGAAGTCACTGCTCATTGATCACTCTGAAAAATCCTAGCCCTTAAGAAAGATGCTACATCTACTCTACCTGTGCTCTATAAATGGATCAACAAAGCCTGGATGACAGCACATGTGTTGACAACATGGTTTACTGAATATTTTAAGCCCACTGTTGAGACCAACTGCTCAGAAAAGATTTCTTTCAAATTATTACTGACATCTTGTCACCCAAGAGCTCTGATCAAGATGTACAACAAGATTAGCAACGTTTTCATGACTGCTAATACAACATCCATACTGTAGACCATGGATCAAGGAGTCATCTTGACTTTCAAGTCTTATTATTTAAGAAATAGATTTTATAAGGCTCTAGCTGCCATAGGTAGTGATTTCTCTGATGGATCTGGACAAAGTACATTGGAAACCTCTGGAAAGGATTCACCGTTCTAGATGGTGAATTAAGAACGTTTGTGATTCATGGGAAGAGGTCAAAATATCAACATTAACAGGGATCTGGAAGAAGTTGACTCCAACTCTCATGGACGACTCTGAGGGGTTCAAGACTTCAGTGGAGGAAGTAACTGCAGATGTGGTGGAAAAAGCAAGAGAACTAGAGTTAAAAGTGGAGCCTGAAGATGTGGCTGAATTGCCGCAATCTCAAGGTAAAATTTTAATGTATGAAGAGTTACTTCTTACGGATGAGCAAAGAAAGTGGTTTCTTAAAATGGAATCTACTCCTAATGAAGGTGCTATGAAGATTGTTGAAATAACAACAAATGATTTAGAATAGTACATAAACTTAGTTGATAAAGCAGCAGCAGAGTTTGAGAGGACTGAGTCCAACTTTGAAAGAATTTTTAATTACTGTGGATAAGTAAAAGGAAATCTACAGATTTGGTGCAATCCCTCTCAAATTGCCAATGGCATTTTTCACAGAGCCAGAAAAAAAAATTTTTTAATTTGTATGGTGACACAAAAGACCCCGAATAGCCAAAGCAATCTTGAGAAAGAAAAATGGAGCTAGAGGAATCAGGCTCTCTAGCTTCAGACTATACTACAAAGCTACATTAGTCAAATTAGAATGACACTAGCACATAAAGAAAAATATAGATCAATGGAACAGGATAGAAAGTCTACAAATAAACCCATGCACCTATGGTCAATTAATCTAGGACAAAAGAGGCAAGAATATACAATGGAGAAAAGACACTGTCTTCAATAAATGGTGCTGGGATAACCAGACAGCTACATGTAAAAGAATGAAATTAGAACACTCTATAACACCATACACAAAAATAAACTCAAGATGGATTAAAAACCTAAATGTAAGACCAGATACTATAAAATTCCTAGAGGAAAACATAGGCAGGACTCTCTGATATAAATCACAGTAATATCTTTTTGGATACATCTCCTAGGGTAATGGAAATAAAAACAAAAATAAACAAATGGGACCTAATTAAAAGCTTTTGTACAGCAAAGGAAACCATAAAGAAAAATGAAAAGACAACCTACAGAATGGGAGAAAATATTTGCAAACAATGCAACCGACAGGGATTAATCTCCAAAATATACAAACAGCTCCATAGCAAAACAACACACACAAAAAAACAACAATCAGAAAATGGGCAGAAAACCTAAATAGACATTTCTCCAAGGAAGACACACAGATGACCAAAAGGCACATTAAAAGATGCTCAACATCACTAATTAGAAAAATGCAAATCAAAACTACAATGAGGTATCACCTCACACCAGTCAGAATGGCCATGATCATAAAGTCTACAAACAATAAATACTGGAGAGGGTGTGGAGAAAAGGAAACCCTCTTGTACTGTTGGTGGGAATGTAAATTGATACAGCCACTATCAGGAACAGTATGGAGTTTCCTTAAAAAACTAAAAATAGAGCTACCATATGATCCAGTGATCCCACTCCTGGGCATACATCTGGAGAAAACCATAATTAGAAAAGATGCATGCACCCTAGTGTTTACTGCAACATATTTACAATAGCCAAGACATGAAAGCAATCTAAGTGTCCATCAACAGATGAATGGATAAAGAAGATGTGGTGCATATATACAATGGAATACTACTCAGCCATAGAAAAGAATGAAATGATGCCATCTGCAGCAACATGGGTGGACCTAGAGATGATCATACTGAGTGAAGTCAAAGACAAATATCATATGGTATCACTTATATGTGGAATCTAAAAAAAAAATGATACAAATGAACTTATTTACAAAACAGAAAACAGATACAGAAAACAAACTTATGGTTACCAAAGGGGAACTGTTGAGGGGAGGGATAAATTAGGAATTTGGGAGTAACATATACACACTACTATATATAAAATAGATAATCAACAAGCACCTACTATGTAGCACAGGGAACTCTACTCAATATTTTGTAACAGCCTATATGGGAAAAGAATCTGAAAAAGAATATATAGATATATATAGTGTTAACATAACTTTTGTATGCACTGAGAAAAATGACTCACTTTACTCACTTTACTGCAATATTCACTTTATTGCAGTGGTCTGGAACCGAACCCGTCATATCTTCAAGGCATGCCAGTATTTCAAAAGAGAAGGCAGCAGAAAACATTACAGAAGAGATAGCTACTAAAACCATAAGAAGGATTAAGAAAACATATAATCTCACTCCAACTTGCTCTCTTCCTATTCACCAGAATGAATCCAAGCACTGAAAGTTTCAACTCGAAGACTTCAAGAGTCTCCATACCACCATCCCTTTTAGTTTACATTTAATAAGATTTTTAAATTAAAAGTCAAACACATATTAGGATGTAAGGTTATTTTTAAATGTATGAATCTTGATCAGTATAGCCAGTTCAAGAAATGATTTAATGTCAGATGGGACTATTTTATCTTATTGGGAACAGGGTTTTGTGGTTTGATTTTGTTGCTTTGTTTTGGCTGGGAACTCTGTCTGAAGATTATCTACTTTTTCCTAACAGAGTTTTATTTCTTAGTAGGTCTCTCATACCAATGTTACCACTGATTCTGTATTACTTTAGAAAATGGATTTTCTAAGTAAAATTTATCCAGAATTTGCTATAACCTCTTGCTAATGCTTTTTATTAACTGCAAAAGTTACAACTGATAAAACTGACATGACTTTACTGAAATGATATATTTTTCCAACTTCCCTACAATGAACATGGTACCCTTTATCTAAAGCTAATAAAATGCTTATCTAATATCTCTATATTGCTAGCTTAACAGTGCCACCTATTATTAGTCACATTGAGTTTTAGAATGAGTTTATTAAATACTGCTGTTTGACAACAATTTTGACTTGTCATAAAAAGTTAAGTTTCTTCATGCTGCATAATGAAAATGATGTAAGAGGTCACAGAATTATAAGCTTCTCTCTGCTGACATCCCCCAATCCGTGCAGCACAGTGTAATCACTCCTGCATTTCTAGAATAATGTTTTCTAAAGTCTCTTTTTGTTGCACTTCAAAAAGTGCTGCTTAATGACAGAAGACAGCACTAAAAAGCCATTTTTCCTCTATGCATCCTGTAGTATTAAAGCCAGTATTTTTACCATCATAAGTTACAATTTTCACTTTATCCACTTTAATAAGCTCTGTCATCTCTCTGAATTCAGCCTCACTCAATACAGAAGTCCACACGTTATCACAGAATGTGTACATATGTGCAGAGCCTCTGGAACGTTGACTCCGTCCCTGAATGTCGGTGCCAGAGCTCAATTTTTAGCCTTATCACACTGAAGTGGGACTTGAAGGGTGAGTTGGGGATGATCTGTTAAGACGGTAGGAACTTATCTGCACCCTCCTGAAGACTGTTTCCTAAAGTGCATTTCTGTATAACTGATATGCTACCACTTAAGAGAAAGAAATTCTTGAAGTCCTGTGGGACAGAGCAACACAGCCATGACTCAACAGGAGGTGCCTGCTTTCCCCAATGGCCCCTTCAGCAGCCCCAGAGACTACAGAGCTGGGTCAGTGACCCAGAAGTACTCACAGAACCTGGCAGTGAAACCACACCAGGAAGCAAGGAGACCTCCACCATTGTCTTTAAAACAAGGATTCAGAGACCAAATCTCACAGTCCCCAAGCATTAGAATGATAAAGCCTATGCAGTTCTTTTAGCAAATGAAGTAGAGAACATACACAGCTTTCTACTCTGTAGTGGCTAGAAAGACCACTTTACACTTAAAAAAAAAAAAAAAGTTTTTCAGATTTTTAAATGTTTAAAATAATATGGATTAGGGGAACTCCCCAACCTCTTTATAGAACAGCAGTGTTCGTCAAACACCAAGTTACATAAGTTTGGTGGGCCACGCAAGAGCTAAGAAGCTGACACTTCTATGTAAATCTGTAGGTAATCGATGGGAGAAGACACTTGGAATACTCTAAAAGCTGATGATTGGGACAAAAAAGATATCAAACTTATTCAGAATCTAAGAACATCATGCTTCTTGAAGTAATTTAGAATTTTAAAACTGAAAAGGGCTTAAAAGAGCATCTAATAAAACCTCTTTATTTCACAGACGAGGAAACTAGTTTATGGTTGGCCCAAAGTCTTATGGTTTCTTTTTCTGCTTTATCATTCAGCGAAGTTTACATTCAAGCAGAGCAAAGACCTTGTTAGAGATTTTCGTTTGATAAGCTGGCATCTTGAAACCAAGAGTGAAGAATCTGATTTTAACACAGATGACAACTAAAGGCCAACAGATTTCGAAAATGGAAACTACAATGCCAAAGTACAGGGTGAGAAGTAAGATCAGAGCTGGGCTGTTTTAAAGTGATCATAAGTGAACTGGCAGGAAATCCGCATTTCGGTGACAAATAAAATCATCCTTAGAATGCATGGAACGTTGGGCCAGAGAGAAACCTTAGAGCTCATCTAGTTTAAGCCCCTCTGCACAGATAAGGAAACTGAGGGTCAGAGAGTGAAAGTTACTCACTTATCCACATTCACACAGCTCTTTCAGAGCAGAGTCAGGCCTAGCATTCATGGGGCCCATGACCGTTCCGTCAAGTCAAGCTGCCTTGCAGAACCCATATTAAGGTGCCGATTCTGAGACTTGAAATAAAGAGGTCAGATCTTAAGGATGTGGAAGCAAGAAGCAGAGGATGTCTTTGGTTTTTTATACACTCTTTCCAGATCTTTAAACGTATGAAAGCCAGGTCAGTGAGTCACGGGTTAATAACAGGAGTGGACTTTGTGATAGGGAAGGGAAGGCAATACAGAACTGGGGAGAGAAAATAAAGAATCGCAGCTTCCCATTCCTCACTCAAGATAGTGACAAAGCTCCAGATGGAGGCCGTGTACTCAGTATGAATTTGCAACAGTAAAGCTGTGAGTGCAGTAAGTGCCTTATTTCTATTTATTTGAAATAAAAAATCTATCCAAAAGCAAGGCCCCATTTCTACCATTATCTGGGCTCCTACCCATGGCTACGCAAAGGTCTCCAGGGGTTTTTCGACATCAAAAAATTTTTACGGATGCCCCCTCTGTCCATCTCTCCGTACTGGTTGTTGTTGGGATGGCTCCTGCCCAAACCCCCAGGATTCCTAGAAATCAAGGGACTCCACTACATCGGTGCCCTTGGAGCCTGGGAATCACTGCTAAGCTCCCTGGGGGCAACAATGCCTGGGATACACCAGCTACCATCCTCTGGAGTTCTACCCCTTCCACATCCTGTCTTTATTTAAAATATTGATATTTGTTCATCATGGATTTTTTTGCATTAATTTTTACTTTTTAAAATATTGCAATAAAATATAATTACCTTGATTACTGAGTTTTTTTAGAGTCCTCTCAAATTTTATGCCTGAGTCAATTGCCTCACTTGCCTCACCCTAGTCCCAGCCTTGTCCTTCCCTTAAGGCACGTGAGAGTGGGTCACAGGTCACCAGCTTTCATGGGAGCCATGGACCATGACCCTCTGTCTCCTCCCCAGGCCAGGAGGAGACTCTCTCTCCATGACATTCCATCTCCCCGACCTTCTACTCGCCTACCCTCTCCAGAAAAGCAAAAGCCAGCAGCTGAAGGAGGGCCAGGGAGCCATTTCAAGCACCTCATCTTCAGACCCATCTACAACCTTCCTCAAGGCAAGGAAGTCAAAGTTAGGCTTAGAATGGAGATAGGGAAGGATGACTGGGAGGAAAATGATAAAGAGCCACAAACACAAAATAAACATCTCATCACGAATGGTCTCCAGGAGTCGCAACAAGGAAAGAGATGTGCACAACTATGTGTGAAAAGAAAGATGTCTTCAGGAGAAAAAATCAACTTTGAGTAAATGCTCTCTCCAGTGGTGACAATAACATTTTTTGTTTTAATAAAGGAAAACGAAGAGTGATGGTGAGTGAAGGAAGATGGTGAAAGAAACCCGGACTATCAAAACCTTATCAGCATATTTCCAAGCTCTGGGGTCAAAATAAAACTTTAAATTACAGATTGTCTATGAAAATGTAGGAAATGCAATAAGAGGAGATACGATCTGGGAGGAAATCGATGTTGAGTATAGAGCCAAAAGGAGTCGATGATCAGGTTAATGAAGAGTCAGGAGAGAGAAGGTGGAGAAAATGTAAGAAAAATGAAGTGAGAAGAAAATAAAGTGAAAAAAATGTCTCCAGTAGTCAAATTGGCTTAGAAAGAAGAGAAACAAACTCTGCCCAAGGAGGCATGAGATGGCTAAAAAATTCAGTCTGATCAATCTTTCTCTCCATGAACAGACCACAGGAGATATTAGCCAGAATGGAAGCTTTGGAAGGGAACTGGGGACAGAAACTGGTCACATTGCTGGATTTGAGGAGACACAGTGGGTGTGAATGTTCTGTTTAAGCCTTCTAAAGAGACATGCTAAGGGGGAGAAAGATATGCGTGGAGAGGTGCGGTTAAGTGAGGATTCTCAAGAAGAGACTAACATAGACATGCTCGAATCCAGAAAGAAGTAAGTCCTAAGAAGGTGCAGAGGAGGAGGGGAAAAGGCAAAGAGAGGAAGAGAGAGAAAATAGGAATGAAGAGAGGTAAGCATGAAAGAAACAGAAAAAGCGCTCAGTGGTTTTAAACAACACTCTTTTGAAAACCTGTTAGAAGAGCAGAATTTACTGTCTGAGAACTTATCAATATATAAAGTATCCTACATCGCAATACTGTCAGCTCTGAAAAGCAGAAACCCACATCCTGAGCTTCTTTGCTCCATTCTGTCGGTCAAGGGCAGCTCTCCAGCTGCTGGGCTGGAAGGGGACATATTCCCCAGAAGCCCAAGCTTTGCTATTATCTGCTATCTTAGTAAAAGCATGTTCCCACTTTGCTTTTGGAATGGTATTCTTTGTCACACAGGCAGTTTTAAAAGCTCTTGCAAGCAGGTAAAACAAGTTTCTGTTAGGTATCTAATATAATCCAACACATGGAAATCATAAGAGAGTTTGACAGTTCCTTTTTGTTTCTAAATCAGAAATAGTCATCTGTGGTAAGTCAGTAAAATAATACCAATATAATTCCGTATTATGCCTTCAGTTCTTTTTCTACAGGGTCTATTTTTTAAGCCAGAATACGAAATCAAAAGTTATAAATTGTTCTATGTAGTTTATTTTTCCATCGCATCTAACATCTGACAGTAAAGAGACAGATTTTTGTAAGATGTTGGACTTGTTTCCAAAAATGCATCGTATGCATTTTTACAACATGTCTACTAAGAAAGTGTGACTTCACATGATCCTTAGTGGTTTTGTGATTTGTTTCTTGACCCTTATTCCTATATTTTGCACAACAGTTTAATAATACTTTGACTAATCAATTGAGACAGGGGATGGGTAAATATAACTTGTTATTAGGTCATTTCCCAGGCTAACAGATTGAATTTCTCCATGTATATACATATACATAAACACCTTCAATAATCTAAAAAACGTTATGAATAGATGAGAAATACCATAAACATATTCTCTACGTTGTTGTCATTTCAGTATTATCTTATGGTGGGAACTCAGAGCTTGCGACACTCAACATAAATGATGCCAGCAATTTATTTATTTTTATTAAGACTTTACTTTTTAGAGCAGTTTAAGGTTCACAGCAAAACTGAATGGAAGGTACAGAGATTTCCCATATACCCCTGCTCCCTCACATATACAGCCTCCCCATTTATCAGCATCCCCCACCAGAGTGGTACCTTTGTTACCACTGATGAACCTACATTCACATATCGTTATAACCCAGAGTCCATAGTTTACGTTACAGTTCACTCTTGGTGTTGTACATTCTATGGGTTTGGACAAATGTGTAACAACATGTATCTATCGTTATGGTATTTTACACAAAGTATTTTCACTGACCTAAAGTTCCTCTGTGCTCTGGCTATTCATCTCTCCCTCCCCGCAGCCTCAGACAACCACTAAGCTTTTTACTGTCTCCATAGTTTTGGGGTAAGAACGTCATATAGTTAGAATCATTCATTATGTAACCTTTTCAGATTGGCTTCTTTCACTTCAGAAATATGCACTTAAACTTCCTCCATGTCTTTTCGTGGCTCAACAGCCCACTTCTTTTTAGCAATGAATGATATTCCATTGTCCGAATGTGCCACAGTTTATTTATTCGCCTACTGAAGATAATATCGTGGTTGCTTCCAAGTTTTGGTCATTATACATAAAGCTTCTATAAACATTCATGTGCAGGTTTTGGAGGGGAAAATAAGTTTTCAAGTCCTTTGGGTAAATACCAAGGAGCATGATTCCTGGATCAAACGGTAAGAGTATTTTAGTTTTGTAAGAAACTGCCAACTGTCTTTCAAAGTGGCTGCACCATTTTGCATTCCCACCAGCAATGAATGAGAGTTCTTACTGCTCCACAACCGCATCAGCATTTGGTGTCGTCAGTGTTCCAGATTTTGGTCATTCTGATAGGTGTGCGGGCAATTTATTTAATAAGGAAAAATGATAATCCTCAAAAGATGGTTTTGTTGAATAAGCAATTCTTTAAAAAAAATTAACAGTTAAATCCCTGCTACATAATTTGCTTCCAAATACTGCAACAGATAAATTATAATAAGCTTCACAGATAGATATCAAGATGTAAGAAGAGTGTGAGTGATAGGCACTGAGCATCTAAACCTGTCAGCAATTCATGAGACCTTCAGTTTGCTTATCTCCATACCAGTAATACAATATGACTGTTCAGTCTCAGTGGAAATACCATTGGACTTGGAGCCAGGTAACCCAGATTCTAATACCATCTCACTTTGCCTCTCTCCCTTTCCTCCTGAATGAAATGAAAGACTTGGACTGATCAGGCCTAAGGGGGTCGAGTAGGTAAGTTAAATGAGTGAAGCAAGGGCTTCCCTGGTGGCGCAGTGGTTGAAAGTCCGCCTGCCGATGCAGGGGACACGGGTTCGTACCCCGGTCCGCGAAGATCCCACATGCCGCGGAGCAACTAGGCCCGTGAGCCTTGGCCGCTGAGCCTGCATGTCCGGAGCCTGTGCTCCGCAACGGGAGAGGCCACAACAGTGAGAGGCCCGCGTACCGCAAAAAAAAAAAAAAAAAAGTGAGTGAAGCAAGCAAGATGGGGACTGCGAGAAGCTAGGAAGCTCCTGCCACAAAGAAAGAGGGAACTGTGCAATCGACTGATGCCATGTGGAGTGTGTATCTCATTTTGCCGAATCTGCAGATTTTCCATGAGAAGCCAGAAATCTAGATTGAATACGATATTTCCTAATTTTTATCTATTGGAAACACATTTTTAAATTTCAAAAATACTCTAAGCATGAGACTTCTACTTCTCACCAAGATGGAGGAGCAGGGATCAAACTTACCTTCCCACTTGAAATAAACAAAAATAGATTAAATATATGAAACAATGGACACTGGACATCAGTCAATGAGGGACACTGACCTCTGAGAAATGGAAAATGAGGTAAGCCCTACAACTGCCCCAGCTTGAGACTGTCACAGCAATGCAGTGAATAAAGAATAGTCTTTCCAACAAACAGTGTGTGCTGGGATAATTCAGTATTCATATGAAAAAAAATGAACTTCCATCTATGGAACCATAGATACAGAACATAGATCATGTTCAAAAATTGACTTAACATAGATGTAGACCCTAATGTAAAACCTAAATTATAAAACTTCTACAAGTAAACATAGGAGAAAACCTTTGTAATTATTTTGATTTTTGGATGAATCTCAAAATAATTATGCTGAGTGAAAGAAGCCAGACATAAAAGGAGTACATACAGTATGATTCCATTCAGAAATTCGTAGTTCAGAAAACTCATACTAATCTATAGTGACAGAAAGTAGATCGGTGATTGCCTGCAGGGGCTAAGGACAGGAAGGAGGGATTACAAAGGGCAATGAGAAAACTTTCCGTGGTGAAGAATATGTTAATTACCTTGATTGTAAAGATGGTTTCACAGGTATATACCTGTGAAATATCAAATTGTATACTTTAAATACGTGCAGTTAATTGTGTCACAATTATACCTCGATAAAATGTTTACACACACACACACATACAGACACCAAGCGGCCAAACAAAACCCAATTGTTGGCAAAATCTGGCATGCTAGCTGCCAGTTTTCAATTTCTATGTTCAATGGCATCTGGAGTCACTTCCAGTGAACTGTCATTGTTTGAAATTTACCCAAGGCTAAAGCTAAAATTCAGTTTCCACAGACAGTGGATGTAACTACATAAAGGCATTCTAGAAAATATTTGCAGTTGAAAAGTTGAATATATTGAATGCGTGTATTAGCATGTATTAATTATTGAATATATTGTGGCATAATTCATAAAATAGATTGTTCATTTTCAACAGATTTTGTTTCACTGTAATTTGGTTGAGCCTATAATTTTCTCAGTGCTCAAGCGGGTAAGAAGTACAAACCTCTTGTGCTACATTCCAGGATAATTAAATCACAATGTCGCACGGAATGCTATAGAAGACATTCTAAGACCATCTCCCTTTTCCCACAATTCTGACATTTAGCAGTGCTTTAGGATTTGTGTATTATATGAGCAATATTCACATAATCAATGGGTTTGGGGCTTTGTTCACTCTATAGCCACAGAAGCACTGTTTTCAGAGTGTCTACATGTATCTATATCCACATAGACATGCACCTATACAAACAGAGTCACCTTACACCACATAAACAGGTGTACAAACAAACCCATATGCACCCATCATCATGATACAATGTCTAATCCCAGCATGAATGTGTAATATATATCATATGAAGAGAACACAGGTGCCTATTTTTCTTGTATAAATATATTCTTGGATATATGGGTATATATCATTGCTCATAAACAATTTTTCAGGGTTAAACTGAAACTGCTCAAAGGACTTGGAAACAGAGGTGAATGGTTGTCCAGTAAGCAAGTAGTCATAACGCTGCCCACCAGTATCAGTTTTCATTTGCCATCAGATAAGCCTAAAAGTGCTGGAGTTGATACAAGCCAGTCCCACAGGTAAGAAGAGTAGCAACGTATTTTGTGGCGGACTGCTACATGAAAAGGGGCCTGAGGAATGTCACTTGCTCTGCATCAAAACAATACAACAAAAGGACCTACTGTCCTTGGGTCACCCCCATTTCGGTCAGCTTAATGTCGGTGGAGCCCCACAAAACCCCATCTGGAATGTTGGCCATTTGTTCAGAGGCACCATTTGCAAACTACTTGCTTTCTTGTTCTTCTTTAAACTGCAGTTTAGAAAAAATGCTGGAGGCATTAAGAATGTTTAGACACAGGACAATTTTCATAGCTCAGATTTCAGGTGGAATAAATGTCTTCTGTCCCTTGTTCGTGGACGTCCAGACAAGTCCTTAATAGGAAAGGTAGGCAGCACTTCTGTACAGCTGTCCACCACCTCCCTCCTTCTGCTCCCATTAATTAATACTGATTAACACACACTCTAATTTCATTTCTGAACAATTCATTCAATATCTGACCATTGAAAGATTATAATCACCATCTTTAAAACTGACGATTAGGAAAAACGACCATTTTCTTGCTTAAGGCACACTGAAGAAAACTGGTCTAAGGCGCTAAGGGCAAGTTTAAGGATCTTTCTAACTGAGCATTCTTCCACAAATGCACTGCAGGTGGATTTTCTCCTCTCGATTCTTAAGGGGAAGATACATTTTAAAAATACATGTATGATTTAAAATACATATAGTATTGAATTAAAACCCATAAGAAATAACTAAAACATGAAAACACAGCAGTCACTCCTGAGTACTAAACGTAAATTGATAAGATTGTTAGTCCCAGGAAGGCCCTAAAGTAGAGTATCTTTCTAAAAGAGCAAAGAAATCTAAGTTGCATAAACACTTCTGTCGCTAAGATGGCAGTGAGAATTTAATTCTCTGATAAAGAAAATACCTCTTGCCTCCTGAGATGATAAAACAGCCAATATTGATGCACCATGTATTATGTGCTAGGTGCTACTCTAAACATCTTATGTACATTGACTCATTCAGTTCTCAGAACAATGCTATGACATAGGCACTATTATTTGCCCCATTTTCTAGATGAGGAATCTGAGGTAGACAGCAGTTGAGAAACTTGCCCATCACACAGCTTATTAGCGGCAGAGACAAGATTTGACCTTGCTAGTCTGGTTCCAAAATTAAAGTCCTTAAGCACCATACTATCTTGCCTTTTGAGGCTACAGAGCAGTACCTTACCCACCAAGACCAATGTCCCCCACTAAGTGACTACATGCAAGGTCAAGCTGTTTGCATGTGGTCAGTTGGTTCACTTCCAGCCAGCTCTGTGCTCTGCTGTGTGGCTAAGAAACCCCACCATTCCAGCTCTGTCCATTTAGCTTTTTGCAAATAATCTTTAAAAATGAAAACTGTTTGTTACTATTGTTCACTTACATTTAAGAGTAAGCAGGCTATGGGCTTCCCTGGTGGCTCAGTGGTTGAGAGTCCGCCTGCCGATGCAGGGGGGCTATAAGAGCACACTGTGATAGGAAGCTATTGTTTGAAAAACACATTTTTTTAAAGGAGGACTCCTGGGAATGAGAAGTGCAGCTCCAGAGGCAAGAGGAGAGCACTGGAAGGAGAACAATGAGTAAAAGTTAAAATATTATTTTCTATAGCAAATGTGTAATAAAATGCTCTGAACACTCTTTTCTGGGGTCCCATCCCCACTTTTTCTTAGCTTTGGAGTTGACCTCCTTCTCCAACGCCCCATCCCTCTTCTCTGCCACCTCTCCTCTATCGCAAGCCGTCTATCCTGTCTTACGACCACCTCCTTTGCAAACACCTCTCTCATTAGACTTTCGGGTTGTTTCGGGGTTGTTGCAGCCATTCACCCTCTCCCTTGTGTGATCCCTAAATCATGTCTTTCACGCCTGGGTGGGAAGGTGGAGAACAGCAGGTTAAGCCAGGGTCCACAAACAACAGAATCTAGCCTTTTCCAACTCCTAGCGTGGAACGGGCCTAGGGTACAGCAGGTACAGATGTGAAATACTCCTGGTTAAAAGAGCACTTGTTGGAGCACTGACTGGCCAACCTCAGAAGCACTTGCCGTCCAAGGTGGTAACCAAAGGACTCTCTGGAAAGAAGTCACCTCCTGTCTGATCTTCAGTATCTGGACCATCACTTGTCTAAGCTGCCCTGGGAAGTGTCAGCAGCTCATGACAGCAGTTGGAAGAAGCTAGGGTCTGATAGGACTTCCAGCTTATGCCATGAGGCGGGGAAGCTGGAGGGGGGTGGTCGGCCAAACCCTTCCTAGCCATAGCGTGACTCGTCTCTATTACCTCCAGGGAGAAATCACAAAGGTTATTTTGCTTCCTGAGTGAACAAAAGTTCTTCTGGAAAAGTAGGCTTAGAAATGGAAAGTCCTAAATCAGAAATCCTCTTACAGGGCTATGGATGTTTCTTTGTATCCAGGCAACTGCTGATTGACTGCATAATATTCAGCTCTTAGTCGGTGCTGCCTTTTAGGCCTTAGCCTGCCTGACCCAACAGCTGCTTAACCTGGCTCCAAAAATTTGTAACTTTATTTTGAACAAATCTCAAACAATTTCATTTGACTTTTCCCAACTCGACTATGCAACTCAAAATTTGTTTTAAATTTTACGGTCCTTTTTCTCCCCCTTCTCTCTGTCTCTCTCTCCCCCCCTTTCTCTCCTACCCCTTCTTACAGCTGTAGCTTTGGAATCTGAGTTGGTTTTCCTTAGGCAGCAGCAAATTTTGCGATGCAAAAGAATGGAAGTTTGCAGAAGGGAAGGGGGTAAAGCAGGGAGAAGGGGAAGGTCGGTTTACTAACTCTTTGGATCCCTCCAGAACAAGCTAAAACCTAATACTATATAAATACTGAAGTGCACAGTAGAGTCAAAGTATTCAATAAACATTTACTGTGAATGGAAGCATTAGGGAAGGCTTAGGCCCTGCCTGAATTCCCATGAAATTTGTAAATATTTCTTTCATTTGTTCTCCATTTACAATTAGTTGCGGTCAAGCTGATCAAAGCCAAAAGAGGCCTGTTGCATGTGAACCCGCATCCCTCACAATGACATCCACGAAGCAGAATGAAATATGGAATATCGGGTTTCCACGGATGTATGAACTTGTAAAAAATCTGAAAGAATAGGAGGTTTTTCACACTGAGTAATGTGAAACATTTGGTGCAGATTGTAGGCCTCTGAAGAGGGAAAGGGAGAGCCCAAATCTATCAGGCTATAAAACAGAAGCAGGCCCAGGCCAACATTAGGGTCTTCCCCGGTAGGCAGGCATCCAGTGATTTAGCTGTCACAGGCTCTCCACCCTCTGGACCCCCCTCTGGAGGTCCTGGCAAAGAAGCCCCTTGGGCAGGGGGAGAGAGGAGGCACCCAGGGCTCGGCCTGGGGTGACAGCTTTGCAGTGGCCCACGCTCCACTCCATCCCACTCCCTTGCTTTCTGTTGCTGGACTGTTGAATTACTGCTCTCCCACCCCGTCCAAATATACACACCCCTCTATACTGATGCATTCACACATTTCCAATCAGAGAGGGGTTAAAGTACTTGATATGTACTTAGACAGGATCTTCTACACACAGTCGAAGTCAATAAAGAACCCCAAGTGAATCCAGAAGTATATACTAGCACAAAGCCTCAAAAAGCCACATATACTGTTCCCCTGGCTCACTTGAGTGTCCCCTCTTTCTTTTCTCTCTTTCCTCATGCAGACCTTCTCCTCCCATAAAGCCCACATCACTGTCAGCTGGGGCTGCGCTCTCCTTTTGCAACAATTCAGAGTGTTTTAGTTGTTTTTTAGTTCCTATTTTCAGCCCATAATGGAGTCGGAGGTGGGGACATGAAGGGGCAGGGCTTTAGCAGTTTACATTCTCTTACCCCCAGAAGTGCCTAAGGCCATGAGGCAATGTCTGCTTCCTTACTGGAAAACTGAGCAGCCACTACTCCAGCTTAATAAAAGACCTCATGATAATGCGTGAATACTCACAAGGAAATAAGCAAAGGCTATTGCCAAGGACTTCAAACCAGCAAAGGCAGCCAGCCTGGTATCACGTGCAACTCTTTGGGAAACACAAACAAACCTCCCTCCTTCCACTCCTCACCCTCCCCTCACCCAAGGGCCCTGTAATTCCACCATCTCTCCTCGCCAGACTGGTGAGGGGGGCATATTTTGTTCAAGGTACATCCCAGCTGCAAAGCACCAGGAGCAAGAGAAAGGCTGAAATCCACTATATTTTACTAAGGTGGGGAAAGGTTTGTAAGGATTAAAGATTGGGAGTACGCAGGCGTAAACAAATGCTAAGGAGAACTGAGTCATTGTGGGAATCCAGCCTCCCCCATGGAATCACGCATACACCCCTCCTGCTCTCCACCAGTAGCCTGTACAAACAAAGGATGATGCAGGAGAAAGATCAGGAATATAGTGTCACCTTTGAACTGAAAGCCACTCTGTGATACCAAGCTGTTCCTTCAAGGAGAGTTCTCCAAAGCTCTGGGTTGAAGGTGACCTGGGCTTCTACAGCCAAACGGAAAGCTCCTCCCCTGGACTAGGGAGAACAACAACAATACAGCAGTGTGGGAGGGTGAAACCTTAATGTTCATGGAATCAAAATAGAGAGAAAACCTTAACTTGACCTTGCATGGAGGCCTTCAGCTTAGAAGAACTGAATCAGCCCAAACGTTTCAGAATTTGTAAGGCAGGACAGAAGGAGAACAATTTTAAACAGTGTCACAAATAGTCTCCAAAGACCTTGTGAAAACAAGTAGCTGTACCAAAAACCATATTTTGACAATCTGATCACAGATGATCTGAAACATGATGGGTTAGGTTTGCTTACAAATGAATATGAGTTGATAGTTTTGAAAAGGAGATCTGCAAATGGAGATTTGGCCAAAATTGGCTTCATGTACTTAGTTCACTCACAATGCACATCCTTCGCCAGGATGTGGTGACTACAGACTCACCGGGCAACGCCATCCAGCCCCACACAGGGGAGAGAAGTTGATGTGGTATTTTTCTTTAATTAACACCCACCATCGGTTTCAAGAAACAAAATACCACCACACCCCAGAAGCCACTTATATACATCACGGATTAGAGCCCATTCCTTCCTCGTTAGAGGTAACTGTGTTGGTAATTTATAGTGTTTACTGCCTATGTATTGATAGCTTTCCTGAAACACTATATAGTTTAATGTCTATATTTGAAGTTTACAATCATGGAGTTAAACCAATATATTATTCTTTTATGACTTTTTTTTTTTTTTTTTGTGGTACACGGGCCTCTCACCGCTGCGGCCTCTCCTGTTGCGGAGCACAGGCTCCGGACGCGCACGCTCAGCGGCCATGGTTCACGGGCCCAGCCGCTCCGCGGCATGTGGGATCTTCCCGGGCCAGGGCACGAACCCGTGTCCCCTGCATCGGCAGGCGGACTCTCAACCACTGCGCCACCAGGGAAGCCCTGACTTGCTCTTTTTAATTCAATACTGTATTTGTGAGGTTGATCACTGTTGGTGCACGTAAATTTTTTCATATTCACTGCTGTATAGTGTTCCACTGTATAAGTATGTGTCTTTCTTTTGATAAATCCATTGGGGTTTTCCAGAAAAACAGAACCAAAATATATCCTATCGGCTCTGTTATAAATAGATTATTACTGTTATACACACACACACACACACACACACACACACACACACACACACATGGAAATTGGCTCATACTATTGTGGAGGCTGAACAGTTCCATGACCTGCCCTCTGCAAGCCAGAGACGCAGGGAAGCTGGAAGTATAATTCCAGCCCAAGTTTGAAGGCCTGAGAACCAGGGGAGCTGATGGTGTAAGCCCCAGTCCAAAGGCAGAAGACAGATGCCCCAGCTCAAACAGGCAAGCAGGGAGCAAAAGTGGTGAATTCGTCCTTCCTCTGCCTTTTGTTCTATTTAGGTCTTCAATAGATTGGATGATGCCCATCCACACTGGGGAGTATAATCTACTGAGTCCACCAATTAAAATGGTAAACTCATCCAGAAACACCCTCACAGAAACACCTAGAAAAAATGTTCAATCTGGGCACCCCATGGTACAGTCAAGTTGACACATAAGAGTAACCATCACAATAAACCAGTAGGTTATTTTTATATTAATCTATATTTTATTTATGTGTTTAACGTATATAAACATATATGTTATATTACCTCTGCCCATAAAAAACACCATTATGAAAATTTCTGTATATGCCTCCTGGTGCACATATGCAAGATCTTCTCTAAGGTATATACCTGGTCATGTAATTCATAGATCACAGGGCATGCTCATGGCTCAACATGGCCAAACACATTTCCAAAATGGATATACCCGTTTCTATTCCTAACAGCAGTGGATAAGAATTCCTATACCTCCATATCCTAGTTAACACTTGGTATTGTTCAACAGCTGATTATGAAATGGTAGCTCATTGCAATTTCAATTTGCATTTCCCTGACTGTAATAAAATTGACCGTTTATCCATCAGTCATGTGAAACTGATTTTGTAAAATTACTATTTATTTCATCTGTCCATTTTCCAATTAGGTTATTTCTCTTTCTTATTCATTAGTTGGAGTTCATATATTCTGAATAATGTATTCACACAATTTGTAATATCTCAAAGAAGGACTTTTTAATTTTATTATAAACTATTATAATCAGTATTTCCCTTTAGAGTTATTCTTTTGTGTCTTATTTAAGTAATCCTCTACCCTAATGTCACAATGACATTCTCCTACATTAATTTCAAATAGTCTTGCCTTTTAGGGTCTATTTAGTGTACCTGAAATTAATTTTTGAGTATCATGTTAGGTAGGAATCAAATTTCATGTATCTTCTAAATGTATAATCAATTATCTCAGCATCGTGTATTAAAAATACATCCTTTTTCTTCCACTCTCCCAAATAATTATAACAGATTTCCTTATATTCATGGGTCCATTTCTGGTCTCTATCCTATTCAAGTGGTCCATTTTCTATCCCTCTGCCAATAACCATCTATTGGGTAGAGCAAGTCAGAGAAAAAGAAATGTAGGACCTTCACAGGACCAATAGGAAGGCTGACAGCTGATCTAAAAGAAACACCAGAAGCAAGGAGACAGGAGGAAATAATGTGCCCAGATATGCTTATTTGTCCGTTTCGGAAAAATTATAGCATTTCTTGAGCCTGTGGCTTGAAGTCTTTCGTCTGTTTTGGAAAATTCTCAGCCACTACCCTTCACCAACTACTGCTTCTGTCACTTTCTCTCGTCAACTCTTCTTGGACATTTTCACTCTGTCACATATATATACCTTATGTTCTTCTAAATTTGTACATCTGCTTCCATTTCATCCTTCAATATGGGTATTTTTTTCTGATCTACCATTTTCTTTCTCTTGTTTGATGTGTCTAATCTGAAGTTAAATCCACCCATTGAGTCCTTAACTTTAGTACTTCACTTTTCCATTTATAATATCCATTTGATATTTTTTATGTTTCTCATTCTTGCCAACAGTCTCTATGTTTTCTTTTAACTATTTTAATGTACTAATCATAGTTATTTTAAAGTCTATATTTGATAACTTAAATATCTGGACCTCCCTTTAGGGTCTGTCCTTATTATAATTTTTTATCGTATTTTTCAGTCAAGTCTTATCTTTTTATATATCCAATTATTTTTGATAGCATGGAGGACATTTTTTAGGAAAAACTGTCGAGGTAATACGCTGCTCTGGATATTATTATCCTCCAGAGAGGATTTAATTTGCAGTTAATTTTACATACAGTTAAGGTCGAATCAGGATTAAGCTGATTTGAGCTTCAGCCCTATTTGGACCTGTCTAGCTCTGGTTCACTTTTACTCCTAGAGTGTGGCTTTGTAGGGTCCTAACAAAAAGCTTGGGATGTTGGGGTTTTCCCTGGTGGCGCAGTGGTTGAGAGTCCGCCTGCCGATGCAGGGGACACGGGTTCGTGCCCCGGTCCGGGAAGATCCCACATGCCGCAGAGCGGCTGGGCCCGTGAGCCACGGCCGCTGGGCCTGCGCATCCGGAGCCTGTGCTCCGCAACGGGAGAGGCCACAACAGTGAGAGGCCCGTGTACCGCAAAAAAGGAAAAAAAAAAAAAAAAAAGCTTGGGATGTTTAACAAGGCATCCTCTTCTTGATGGGCCCTGAACTCTACTTTTCATTCCTCCAGCTCTGTAAAACTGCTAACAGCTCTGGTCAGCTTCTGGATCTCTCAGCTATTGCTTTTGTTTTCAGAATCTGTGGTTGCCTCAAAATGAAAAGCAACCCCCAAATGCTGAATTCACTTTTCCTGAGGCTTCCCTCTTACTCCAGATCTTGAATCTGAAAATTATCACTGCCTACATAGCTCTCTGCACCTTCAAACATTTATTTTTGTATTTTGTCCAGCTTTTCTCTGAGGATTGGTTTAAAATATTCTAGTCAGCCATTACTGGAAATGAAACTCTGGTATTTAAGATTTTTTTGATGCTCTTGTAAATGCTATCCTTTTACAACTAATTTTCAATCGTAGTTGGTGTGTAGAAATGATTGGTTTTACTAAATTAATTGTTTTATATCCAGCAACATCACCAAGTTCTGAGTAATTCCAATCAATTATTTATAGATTCGTTGGGGTTTTCTAATAAACCCTAGTTATCCATATTATCTGTGAACTGTAGCTTTGTCTCTTCCCTTCTAGTGTTTACATATATTTAATTTCTCTTACCTTACATGTTGGTTGGGAACTCTAAAATAATGTTGAATAAAAATGGTGATAGAGGGCACCCTTGTCTTGTTCACAATCTTAAAGATAATGCTTATATGTTTTCCATCAAGTCTGATAATTTGTTGTGGTAATTTGTAGATGCCCTTTCTCAGAATAAATAAGGTTTCCTATAATCCTAGACAGCTAAGACTGGATGTGTACAAACAAAGTTGGTTCAGGGTGTTTAAGCAAACTCAAGAAACACCAACTTCGTCAATGTCAATTTGCAGAATTCCAGGACAATTATCTTACTCCCAATACGGAGAGAGCAGGAACCTCTTATTTACCCTTTGGTAGGGTCCTCACTCTCCAGGTATATTATTAAGATCCATTTTTGCCTCTCAGGCCCCAAAGCAACATTAGCACATAAGAGTTTCTTTTCCTCATACCCTTTTTCACAATCTCCTCACATTTTACATCACCAAGTTCTTCCTAGTATCTATTCTCCATTCTAATCTCCTTCTGGTAAAAGAGCTCAGCTAATCACCATCTTTCTAACAAAAGCACTTTTTTATATTTAAAAAATGTTGTTTTCCCCTTAGTCTTTTATTCAACGTACTAAATAACATCAACCTTTTTTACTTTACTTCAGGCCTTAGTGTCTCTGAAAGTATCCAAAGTTCATCATAGTTGCACTTCAGTGCCAGCATCCTAACTTGGACAATATTATACAAGGTCCTAACCACATCAAGTACCAGGGGAAGTTTATACATCATGGTTTCTTGCTCCCTGCATTTCACATGTTCTGATTTTTCTCTGCCTTTTAAATCATGCCCCTCCCTCCATTGCCGAATCATCACTCACTTGCAATTCACTCTAACCTTTGGATACTTTTCTGATGTGGGAGGATGGAGGCCCTCGGAGACGTAGCAGGACTCTTATACTTGTCCACACTTTCTTCCCTCTTGTCACAGTCACTGAACGTTTTAGTCCTGATGGGTTTCAGGATGTTAGCTTGCAGTCTTCCGCAATTCCCGATCATGGGCAGATGGAATCAGTATATCTTATACCTTGCTACATCACTGGCAAACACGTTAAGGCCACACCAGAGGCCACACCAGAGGCCAATTCTTTCAGAACTCCAATCAGTAAAGCAACATTCCCATTTTCATGTGGGGCACCCACCATCTAGCTGTACATTATGGAACTTTTTTTTAAATGTCAATACTTGGGCCCTACTCCAAAAGAATCTGATTTAATTGGTCTGGGGTGGGGCTGCCCAAGTGATTCGAATGTGTAGGCAAGACTGAGATCACTGACCAGTACCTGATACCCTGTACTATATCTAGTATGTTTTAGCACAGTGGTTCTCAAACTTCACTGTGCATACAAACCACCCTGGGGGTCTTTTGAAAATGCAGACCCTACTTCAGTAAATCTGGGGTGGGACCTGAAATTCTGCCTTTCCAAGAAGCTTCCCGTCAATGCCAACAACATGAACCACATTTTGAAAAGCAAAAAAGCAGAGACCCTCACTCAAATTGAGCACATAGTTCACTGCTGAACAGCCTACTCTTTCAAGTCTAACTCTGACACTTGATTCAAAGTAATTTCTCGAATACCCTCAGCCTTTGCCTAGGTCTTGTGGTTATTCCCAGAGTTCACTCTTTGTCTGTTTGCTGATCCATATCATACATGACATCATTTTCTGGGTTTGCAAAATCAGTGAGCATATGAAGCTGGGTTTCCCAACCTATATCTTGGCATCGTCTACTGCTGGCTACTGATCTCTCCCTCCTTAGAGAAAGATTTTGGCCAAGAAGCCTTCTTCTCTGAGGTTTGCTGGGTGCTCTGGAGGGAAAGGATTCCAACCAGCATTAGTGCCCTTGCCCACACAACACACACCTTACACACACCTGAGTCTCAGCATTTCACACGCAAACCACTGTATTGTCAGACCCCTGCCTCCCTAGGACCTTGAGGTTTCAGGAAAATGAAAACTAGCTGCTCTCCTCTTCAAAAGAAGCCTGGGACCACAGGTATGAAGAGACACTAAGCAAGACCCTCTGCCCAAGCCCTGCCTATTTTTAATTCTATCATAAACCGTCCTCACATATATATTCCTTGCTTCCTCCAGCCCACTGTTGGAGCCATTCTACTCCCCAATGCTAAGCATCATTTGGTTTTAGGGATGTGTAGCTGGATGCTTGTATCCAGTCTACTCAAGATTATCTTGGCATTGCTTTCAATAGGATTATGAGATCCTCACTGGGGAAATCCAAGAGGCTTTGAAGAAGGCAGCAATCCCAGCTCAGTCACTTACCAGCTGTGTGATACTGACAAGTTATTTGATTGCTCAGAACTTCATTTTCTTCATCTTACAATGATGCAAAATCTACCCCATAGGATTGTTGTAAAGATTATATGAGATGCACATGAAGTGTTCATACAGCGTCTGGTACTGACCACTGGTTCAGTCACGGGTAGTAACCTACATCAGAAGTCCATGTGAGTCCTATCTGGGATATTTCAAGGCCTGTTTGACGTTTCACAAATTCTGTTAGAGGCCTAGGAGAGATGTATAACTTCTGTTTCCAGACTGTGTCTCATATTTATTAAGCTCTGAACCACCCTGTACACACTCCTGCTGGATATTCCTACCCCATCCCACCATCCTTCCCCCCGGCCCAAGAAAGTAAGAGAGAAATTTTTATCAGAAAATAAAACACCTTTGTCTTTTGATTTATTCTAACCCAAGTCAGGCATTAAATGTGGGCATAAATACTCCAGCAGACTCCACTCTCCTTTACGGTTTCATTTTTCTTTCTGAGCCTGCATAGTTGGCTGCTGCAAGGAACTGAAGACAGAATAAGAGCTGTGCCTTTCCTGAGGGGCAGAAAAAAGAAACGGGACTTTCCTTCTTTCGCAGGGAAAATGATGAGCCACTGAGTGCAGCGGAAAGGCAGATTGGCCTCACAAAAGACAGCAATTCTATGCTTCCAGTCAATTTAGGAGGACTCTGGATAAGCCTGCAGGGGGTAGTGAAATCCATGGCCAAGCCTTGGCCTGATTTGGTTGGATGTTGTTGGTTAATCGAGCACATCAGTCACCAGGACAAAAACTCCAACCCGCTCCATCCCAACCCCTGACAGAGATCTAAATGCGTAAGACCTGTCTGGGTAATATCAAGACTCTCCAGGGCATAACTAGCCCCCTTTTTGCTTCCCTAGCTCACCACATTTGTTTTTGCTCAGGCTCATACAGAGTAGGAGAGGGAAGGGGGAACTACTTTCAAGTTTTTTTTATGGCAAAATAATCCCCCCTAAAATTTTTTTTGTAAACATGATCTTTAATGAGATCCATAAAAATGCTCCATTTAACAGAAATGAACCCATGGCTGGAACTTCCCCTACCTTCCTTTGTGGCGTACTCGGCCATGCAAACTTTTTAAGTTGGAAATTGCTGTCAGAATTTAATTGCTGATCAAGGGAAAGGTCAACTGAGCTGAGACAGTACTGAAAACTATCAACGTACATTTACACTATGTCTCGGCTTCCTTTTCTCAACCAAAATTTAGAATTCCTAGTTTGACAAGAATGCATTTTGACTTATGAAAATACTTAAAAGATTTTAAAATAAAATCATATTTAGTTACCTATTTAATGGGCTGACCCTCCCTCCCCCCAAAAAAAAGTTACATGAAATTGTCATTGGATCATCCTAGGAAACATGTGACACCCTGAATACGCTTCCTCAGGAAACTGGTCCTCCCATGTGACTTCAGATAGCAGTTATACTGCAAATACACTGCTACACTTGAGTTGGACAGGATCCCAAGTCTTGCTGGTCTCTCAAGATCACCATGAGGCTGTGCAGCTCCAGAGGAGATAGGAAGAAAGCCATAACTGTGTGAATTCAGCTGCCTATGGAAGGCAGCCTCTCCCCTCCAGTCTGCTTATTTGACACATAAGACACATACACACCTGAAGACCAATAACAAAACTATACAGATTCTATTTGGTCTGGATTTTCAACCCTGTACTCTCAACCTCCAGGCCATTCTTGGGCACAGAGAAGGTACTCAATAACCTCACAACTGCCAAGTGAATGAATAAATGAATAAATGACATATTACTGTTTCCTGACAAAACATTACTCCAAGCACAATAACCACCATTTTTTTCCAGAGTTATGAGAGGTGTGTAGCACTGTGAGCCCAAAAGAGTACAATGTAAGTATTCACGCCTAAAGTATGAGGAGGGATGGGAAAAGGAACAAGGATTCCAGAGGTAAGGAGAGATAATCACATAGGAAGCCTATGAAAAGTAAGAGACTTAACAGAAGAGAGTCAGAGCTTGGTGAGCTCCCAAACCAGTGAAGTTAAGTGAGGGCACAAGAGAGAACCTTGGTGGTATTACATGGGGTCCTGTACAGAAAGCAGAACACAGCAGATACCCTAAGCCAGTGAGCCCATGACTTACTAGAAGGTCCTACCATGATTTCACCAAATATCTTTGAACCCTCTGGCCCTATATCATTAAAGAGGTCAAAGACCCATGGTGGAGAGAGGGGGACACCAAGGTCATCTCAAAAACTCAGCATGCACTTTTTTTTTTTTCTATTAAAAAAGAGAGACAGAGACTGAGAGAAAGAGCAGAAAATTCTCCAATTTTTGAGTTTTCAAGTTATGTAGATTTCAGATCAACTGTATCTACAATTTATATGCTGAGTTCATACTAGCTTATGTCTTTGAACACACATCTATCTAGAGGGGGATAGTTAATGGCATCCTGGATGAGAAGAGGAAGCCAGAAGAGATTTCAAAATCTAATACTGATGTTTGCCAAAGACAACAATCCATAGCCAGACAGACAAATGCTGCCAAGGGCTGCACTGGGTGCTGGGACCACGAGGCCTGCCATCAACATGCCTGTGCATCCTTATACAGGCTGTAAATGCAGCACTCCAGTGGGGATATCCTTCTTAAGGGGAGAGGCAAACCATAGACTTTGCTTCAGCTTGTCCAGAGAATTCTGCCAGAGCAGACAGGGCACCAAGCCAGGTCCACTCAACTACTGAGCATTTGACAGATTAGGAGATAGAGTTAATAGAGTTCTGGGGGTAGTTAAAAGATGTGTTTTGGACTAGCTCCTGGCTGGTAAGAGGAAAAGGAGAAGTCCCAAAGTCCTAGAGCCTTAGGAGAAGAAAGATCCATGTATACTATCAGTGTAAATAAACAGAATTTCAGTAAATCCCTCCTCGGGGGAAAAAATATCATCCATTGGTAGATAAGTGGATTTTAAATTCCTACAGGACAAGGAAGCTGAGCACCTTCTTTGCACACAACAAGTAATGCAAAAATGGCTGAAGGAGGAAGTTAGGTTGAAGAGAATTGCAATAGCCCTATAGGAATCTGTTGATTGTAGTAAGACTAAAATGCAAAACGTTCCCTGGGAATTTGCTGCCCCTGCCCCCCTTCCACACATATCAGTCAATAATGGAAATATCTGATGCCATATTAGTACACTTCAACCCCCTCTTAAAATTCTCCATTTCTGAGACTGGTAAGAAATGGCCACCAAATCATGCAAGCATACATGTCCACCAGTGGCAAATTCTGTAGAACCAATAGGGAAAGTATGACCTATTTGTGACTCCAAAGCGGATCCCACTTTTGGGTGGCCCCTCACCTGCCCCTCAGTTATCCACCTCAAAATCTAGAGAGCTCTACCATCCATGCCTTGGGAGCCATGCAGAATCGGGTCCATACACACTTGATGTTCATACCTTAATGAACCAATCTGTGCTTCCTGAGAGAGGGTGGAACACATAGCAGCTTTGATATCAGGAAGGTAGTTGAACAGAATGGAGCCGCGTGGGACCAGAACCCTGACATCACTTAACTCCAGGGGCATCAACTGCATTGGGGGTGTTTACATAGATGACATAAATGGTGGCCCTTGGAGTTATGCCACACAGCACTGCAGGGGACCAGAACTGAAGGCCAGATCTACCGGAGTGGTGCTAGAAGATCCCAGAATGAAATTTCTAAGGCTTCTGAGCCCCCAAATTTAAAATCATATTTTTAAGTTGGAAAAAGAAGTCTAGTGCATGACTTCACAGTGATCTTTAAGTTTATGAAGTAACTCAACCAAACAAACCCTCATTCTTTATTGCCATGGAAGGCCACACAATAGAGATTAGGAATAGATAAGAATAGATTATTGCCTTGGGAAGCTAACCAATTAAGAGAACATTAAAATAGACAGACGGATAGATAGATAGATAGCTTCTAATATTTTTTCTGCAGACAAAAAGTATAACCTCTGAAACCAAAAATACCTGGCTCCATCATTTTCTAGCTATATGACCTATTGATTCTCTGTTTCCTCATCTGAAAAACAGGAATAAAAATTGTACAGAAAACATAAACAAGATTTATACTTTGTTACATGGATTCTACAGGTAATCCCCCTTGGACCCACACTGGTGTTGATTAGCTGATAGGATTCTCTTCATATGCCACAAACAGGTCTGCTTTTACTTCAAGGGGGCCTGCACGTCCTCAATTTCCCTTGATTCATACTCCCTTGGCTACTACGCTTATTCCTCTTGGTCTGGTCCCCATCTTACGCCCACCTACTCTCCAGCTCCTGTTCTAACCTTCCAGGCCCCACAGGATCATATTTGACCGCATATTGTTAGAAATTCAACTGGTTTCTGAGTGTTACATCTCTGGGGTCATGAACAGGTTCTGACAAAACTAACTCAACAAGTAAGACTTAACCAGCGTAAGGCATACAAAGAACACATTCATTCTATTTGCTTTATTTCACAACTGATTCCCAGTTAATACATTCAAACTTTCTAAGAGCATAAATAATAAATAATTGGTTACAGAATACTCAGACATGTCCCATGTGGTTCAGGATTTTCCCTTACTTTCATGACACTTCCTTCCAGCTAGTAAGATAAGGTTTTATGGTGCAGCAACTGGCCAATCATGGGGACACAGACTGATTACAAGGGCCCATCTAGGGAATGCATTTAATGGCAGAGAAGCCTGACAAGGCTTTGTTTTCAGCTGCTTGGTTGCTGGGTATGACACCCAACAACAAAGTCTGAGGACTATAACACCAAGATAGACATGAGAGAAGAAGTGACTTATTCTGCTAAAGGCCCACAAATTACTGAACTTTGTTTCTGTAGGGATTCCTAGAACAAGCCACGTCAAATGCCGTTACTGAAGCTAAGAGAGCTAGGTCTATTTCCAGGGCCTGGTCGTTATCATCATGCATGCCGTTGATCAAAGAACAGAACTACATCTCAGGATCTCCAGCTGTAAAACACATCTGATCATAAGCATGATGTGGAGGTCAATCAGTGCTCTGGTGGAGAACGCCAGCCAGTCTCCAGCAGAAGCATTGCCGTCAGCACCAGAAGGCAGTAAGGCAGAGAAACTGAATAATGTGAATAAACCTGGTCCAGAAAAGCCAAAGAAAGGACAAAGTCAGGAAAGTAAATATGTGTTTAGTAGCATGTGGTTTCATGCTTGTAAATTAGGCCACAAAGTTAAACTTTACTTAGGAGCAATAAAAGCTATTCTACCATAAAAAAACACCCAAATGGAAGATACATTATCCCCAGACCTAATCCTACCACAAGATACCAATTGTTTCCACCCTTGCGGTGGTTTCCATGGAGAAGACGAGGCAGATTTCCTTGATGCCAAACTGTTGGGCAGTTTTCAAAGCCAGGAGGCTGATGTCTCTCCTCTCTCCTGACAGAGACAACTGTGTCCCAAGGATGTTAAAACCATCAGTCATTTCGGTGGGAAAGATTTTTCTCTAAAACAAAACAGATGTTTGACAAATACATCCATGTTTAAAAATACTAATAGTCATTCAACCAAAACCAAATCCTTTGTATTAATGCAGTCTTAAAATACCAAAATCTGGACTATCCCACTTGCCAGTGGGCAATGCCTCAATGCTCTTTAAGGGCATTCAACAATGATGTGGGGAAAATTAGGATGAAAAATATAAATCCTGCCACCATCACCAAGATAGAACAGTCAGTTTAGCGCCTATCTGGACACTTGTATTGCTGCCTCTCAACTGTGTTACCCTTTTCAGTCCATTACACTGCACCAAGCTTCATGCTTCCATGTCCCCCTGCTTTGTAATCTTCTGCTCTTGTCTCCTACAGGCCAACTCAGCCTGTCCCAAACCAAACTCATCCTCTTCCCCTCAAAATCTGCTTTTCTTCCCCCTTCCCTATTTAGTCAAAGGCTCAGCCCATCTACGTCTACTTCCATATTCATGTTTCCCAGAGTTTCCTCCTCTCTCTTCCCACTCACCTCCCCATTCAAGGTAATCAATGTCCCTGACCTGGATTATTTCAAAAGCCTCCTAAGTTGTCTACCCTCTTCCGGTCTCTGCACATCCATCATATGCACTATAGCCTGGTTCATCTTTCTGAGGCATTGTCATGTCACATTCCTGCTCGAGAACTTTTGACAGCTTTCCATCCATTCCCAGAGAATAAAGTCCGCATTTCTTAGCTTGAGTCAAGACTCCCCCGACACACGTTCTAACTTGATCCAATTTATCTTCCCACCTTTATTTTCTACTGCTCCCTTTCATATGCCTTACTTTCCAGCCAATAGTTTTTTCGCTGTCTACTCCCCATTATTCATGCAACATATACCTCTATTCATATACCTCCTTTTCCCAGAGTTCCTTACTGACCACAAATATACATGTACCAATCATAACCCCCTTGAAGAGTCAATCCCAAAGCCACCTCCTTCCACAAGACTTCTCTGCTGATCAAGTTTTATCTCCCGCCTCAGAGGACACCCATCAGTTGCTTTCTTGAATTGTAAGTACTTATGTGCATGAGCTTACTTATTCTACTAGACTATAAGCTTTTATGGTTAAAACAGAATGTTTAAATTGTCTTTCATCCTCCAAGTTCCACATATAATGCCTTTCACATAACAGATGCTCTATGAATAGTTTTGGTTGAATAAACAAATAACTTATAAATTCAGATTTAAAGACCAGTTATCAGATCATGGCTCAAAAATGCTTAGAATGGATAAGGCTCAAGATGTCTTTTGAGATGAGCAGCCACAAGGCATAATGAAGGAAGAAAGGAAGTTGGAGCCATTAATGGGCATTCACTCACCAGCTACAGTAACTTTGGGGAAATGATTTAAGCCTCAGTCTTTTATCTGTACTACTTACTTTACAGAGTTGTAATATGGGTTATAAGAAAAACACCTGGGCCAGATTTGGATACATAGTTAAGTATTCAGTAAATGTTAGCGGCTGTGGTATTAATGACTTACTTACTGACCGCTTCCCTTCTGGTTCTCAAGTCAGCTGCAATCCACTCAACAGCAACATGGGTTTGGAGTTAACTGGCCAGTTTCAGGCTTTCAGAGTGGGAAGTTCTCCCATCTCAAGTCAGCCACAGAGTTTTTCATCTGTGTGAGACCTGGGCCAAGTCTGTGTGTTCAGTTAGACCAGTCCCAGCATAATGTTGGTTGTTCCATTTGCCATATTCATTTATTACATCATCTCTTAATTGCAGCAAGACAGTTTATTGATGTTACCCACTAAAAATTTAAGATGCAAAGATAGCCTATCATATATAGTCCAAACATTTGGAACATATTGGCCACTAATAATGTTGCTCTCCACCTGCCATAAAAAGGACTGTCAGGTCTTTTTCATATCCTTTTGTTGCTTTGAAACTTTTCCATGGAAAATATTTTTCAATGGCTTCTTTTCCTATTGATTCCAGATTTCAGTCCCTTTTAGTCATTGAAAGGTAAACAGCTATCCTTGTGGATAGTTTAGTACAGCAGTTTTTCACACATTTTAGTTTTTTGTTTGTTTTTTACCAAAAAAAATCTCAATACATAGAGCAGAAATGCAGGGTTGCTCTTGGTGAAGCTATCGGGGATGGTGGGGAGAGATCCTCCTTCCCCCAGGCCATCTAAAAGCTGCTTAAGGGACTCCATGTAGCCTCCAAGGACGCATACCAAACACCACTGGTCTAGGACAAACATTAGAATTGCTAGAGACCAGAGGAAAATGACATTCCTCCTCTCCCTTTTACAAGAAGAAAGCCAAAGTGATAGGTTGCTCAAAAACTCACAGAGGAAACACAATAAAAGCAGATGAGAATCCATACCTCTGGAAGCCAGATCAATGTGCTTTTTCACTATTCCAAACTGCCACCCAATCAAAATCAAATCTCCCTAGAAAAGAACTGTGTTGGAGATACCACAGACCACATATCACATTTGCTATCATTCTTGGTACCGTGTGAGCCCCTGGCCCTGTGCAAAAGCAGATATACACACACTGTGCTCTCAGTGTCCAAGACTGAGTCTGAGTCACTATATCTGTCTTTCAGATCTTATATTCTCCCGTCCTTCTTGCCTACTCTTTTCTGATACCCACTGGTACGGCAGGAAAGAAGAAGAGGCATGAGTGGATGGGGGAAACACACAGGATCCTAATGTCAACTTCTTAGACGTCTCCAAGTCACCACCTTTCTAGAGGCACATTATTCTTTTGGATGTAAGTAAAGTTGACTTCAACCCTCATTCCTACAGTAGAAAACCCAGCATTCCTCCCATTAACCCCAAGTCACCTCAGGCCCCAAGTTTCTGCTTCTGCTCAGTTCTCTCATTCTGTACTGGGCTTTGCTGGATACCTCACTTTATACCTGGCCTCACCACTGGCTCCAGGTTGTGTACTTAAAAGACTCTACTGAACATTTCCAGCAAAGGAGAGAGGGCGAAGGTAAAATAATGGGCAGTGCAAAACTGCACCGTAAACAATGTAAACGTTAAGATTTAGATATTCCTATTATTAAAAGTACCTCAACCACTTCTTTCTCATGGGAGATTGTACTCACTTTTTTTCCCCACTCAGGGGCCTCTTGCCATGCTTCTGGAACCCCTTTGCTTTTCTTTTTTTAAATTCCTTCTCACTTCTCCCTAGCTTAACCCCACAAACATCCCCAAATACCTTTTCATTTCTTACACAGAATGAGCTAGCTCTCTCTTAATCCGACCACTTCTTCAACCTACCTGTATCTTAAGGCACCGGTTCTCAAACTTCCTGACTGAAATCCATAATAAAAAATACATTTTCTATTGTGAACACACACACACACGCACATATTCACACACATATATGATACATATACATCTATATACCAAAATTAAATTATGTTTGTGTGTATGAGAGAAAAAAATATATATATATATTTATATATATATACATATATATATTCCCAAAAGTTTCATGGAACAATAGTTACTACTATGTACTCCGATATTTTCTATTCTCCTCTATTTCCTTTTGTAAAAACTACTGGTCACAATATACTAGTAATTGATTTCAGGATTTAATCACTTAAAACCCACTGTCTTAGCTCAGGATGCCATAACAAATTACCATAAACTGCGTGGCTTAAACAACAGTAATTTATTTCTCACAATTCCAGAAGTTGGGAAGTCCAAGAGCAAGATGCCAGCTGGTACATCTCCCCAGTAAGGGCCTCCTTCCTGGCTTGTATGTGACTGTCTTCTTTCTGCGTCCTCACATGGCAGAGACAGAGAGAGACCTCCAGGCTCTCTTCCTCTTCTTATAAGGACACTAATTCCATCCTGGGGGCCTCACCATTATGACCCCATCTAAACCTAATCACCTCTCAAAGGCCCCACCTCCAAATACCATCCCATTGGAGTTAGGACTTCAACATATGAACTTAAGGGGATGCATTCAGTCTATAATACCCTCAGTTTGGAAAACATTCCATGAAGGGCTCTTCTTCCAGGATTCAAATAGCCCATCAAGGGGTTTTGCTAAGAAGCATAATTCCAATCTCATAAAACATGAAAATTACATCAGAAAAGCTTGACATATCCTCCCAATGTAATCAATAGAGTGTAATAAGAAAAATGTATGGGCTCTGGAATGAAAAATGGCTAGATTTAGATCTTTGCTTCAACTTGATAACTTCTCTAAGTTTCAGTTACCTTTCAAGTATACTGATGCAATAATAGCTAATTCACAGGAATACTGCGAGGCTTAAACAAAATAAGGATATTATGTAAAATACCTAATGCAGCATTTCCCCACAAAGTAAGTACAGAACAAATGATGGCCATTATCATTATTATTATTCACAAATGCAAATGATATTTGAAGTATCTGGCTTATTGAAACTATCTGTGCCATTGGTTGCTTTTATTAGCCTGTGCAGTTGGAATGTGGCTCCTGTCTGTGGTCTGCACCCCTCTGGCGAGATAATTCCACCATGTATGTTACCAAGGGAGAATACAATAGTTAAATGTGAGAGGTGACTTGATTTTTTAATTTATTTCCAAAACTATCACAACATTTCATTGCTTAGAACCAGAATTAGGTACCCAGGCAAATTAGGAACTGAAAACACAACCCACTGGAAAACAAATAGAAAACATTTAAAATAACCTCCATGAAGGGACTTCCCTGGTGGTCCAGTGGTAAAGAATCCGCCTTGCAATGCAGGGGACGTGGGTTTGATCCCTGGTCAGGGAACTAAGATCCCACATGCCGTGGGACAACTAGACCCATGTGCCACGACCACTGAGCTTGTGCGCCTCAACTACAGCCTGCCTGCCGCAAACTACAGAGCCCACGCGCTCTGCAACCCACGCACCACAACTACAGAGCCCACGTGCCCTGGAGCCTGCACGCCACAACTAGAGAGAAGCCCGTGAGCCCCAATGAAAGATCCCGCATGCCGCAACAAAGACCCCACATGCCACAACAAAGACCCGATGCAGCCAAAAATTAATTAAATAAATAAATAATAAATAAATCTTAGGGGAAAAAAAACCTCCATGAACTTTCACTTGGTTTCCTTTGTTCCCCCATCACCTCCCAGAAGTTTTCCCCTTCTCTGAAGAAACAAAAGAATGGGATAAAAGCTACTTCCATGACTGCGTCACTAAGTGATGTTAGGAGTGGCTTGCAGAGGCTATGGGTCAGCTATTTGGAAGCCAAGAACCCAAGGGCTTATAAAATAGAGTCTTCGAATCTCCTAAATTGGAGTGATACAGGGCAGAGCCAGATTAGCCCGAGCAGAGCCTGGATTCCTAATATGCTATTCTGATAATCAAAGCCTACGGCCTTTCCCATCATTGAACTGGAGACCCAACATCAGCAAGTAACTGAGAAGCTTGGAGATGAACCCATCTTAGTGCTGACATTCAATGTCATCACCCTCCGGAGCACCACATTGGAGGATTCACCTGCCAATTCTTTGGGGTTCTTTTAGGTTTATCATTTCCTTTGGGAAACCTGGAGGGAACTTCACACCCTGCTATGTGTACATCAGAAACAAAAGTGGTTTGTCACCATACCTCTCATCAGATGAACCATCTATCTGAGGCTACTTGAGCCAGACTCTCCTAGTTAACCCAGCTGCTACTTGAATTTTAACCTAGGGCAACACTAAAATGACTCGCCGGGGACACTGACCTCTACAGACCAAGGCCAACCCATGCATCCCTGTCCCATTGGACTCCATGATCATTGATCTAAATTCAGAATGCTAACCAAACTGGGGAAGGCCACACTCTGTGGTCAGCCTGGAACTTCAGCTCTCTCACAATGATTGGTATGCCAGGGAAAACTCTCCCAGACTACAATCTCTTGACACTGTAGCCCCCATACCTATCAGTGTCTGACACATCATACACTGTCAATAAATGTTCGTTAGATTGAATTGACTTGACTTGTGGAGGCCAATATAATGCGAACAAGAGCAAGTTGAGGCAGTTCAATTCAGTGCCTTAACTTCCCATACTGAATTTTTTAATTAAAATTTTAAATCAAAAGCAGGTATACATATCACCCTAAATTCTCTGATAATACTGCATCCTCTAAACCACCTAGCTCTCCCTGACTTTTATAAGCATAAATCAGAATATGTGGTATATGAATGGGGTTTTTGAAGGGTCTAATCTTATCTCATGACCATATTAAATCTGCATTTATTAAAAGTATGTCATTTTACAGGCCATTCCAGCCTCAGTCCAGCTTGTAGGAGGATGTAAGAATGAGTTTACGATTAAAACCCTTTTGGAAAACAGGAACAAATGATAACCAGTTGTGATACTTTTCCACATTTTTACAATATTTAAAAATATGTTCAGATATCCAAAACTGATCCCACAATTTGATTTATTTACAAGTCCCCTGAAGTGCTTAATAAGTACAATATGGTACAGTGAAAATCATGCTTATTACTGCTATTGGGTTGGTAATTCTCCAAGATGAAATCATACTTTTCAGGTTATAAATATACATTTTATTGTTGATTTTATGCTGCATTTTGAAATACTGCTTCTCTGCTTTCATATTTTCAGGGCCTTACAAGGGCATCATAAATCAGCCCCAAACTGGAGGAATGCTAATTGATATCAGGTGATTGCAAAATGAAGGCTAGGTTAAACTTGCTGTGTGTTTCATAAATTCCAATTCTTGTGGAACTCTTTCAAAACCAAGACATGCAAGGAATTCATCTTTGAAGATTAATTAAATAAATGTAAGCACATTAGACATTTTAAATATCTAAAAGAGGGCTTAGCAGAGGTGTGTAGCAACTCAGCTCAAATGCCAAAATATAGAAATATGGAAGAGATAGGATGTACATGATGTCTTGTCATAGGATCCAATACTTTCTTAGTTAAAAAAAAAAAGCAAAGTTCTATTACCCACAAGTTGATCTGAATGAATTTTCTAACCCTCCTTTTGCCCCTTTCTCTGTTCTTCTGATCTTACAATCCATAAAACAATTTGTTGCACTGAATTCTAGGTATAGATCAACAGATGTTACTGGGAAGAGCAAAGTTGCCATTTCTCAAAGTTTGATAGACCAAAAACAATGATACACTTCAGATTTGGGGGGCGATGGTAATGGGAAAAAGCCTATGGACCAGCATAAATATTGGCACATCAACCTATGATTCCTATCAGATAAGCTATTCGGGATAGAAAAATTTAATTTTGAGTAGTTGTATATTAATCTCTCTCAAAAAATTACTGTAACAGCATTTCCCAAAATGTGTTATTTCACAGAAGAACACACACAAAAAATGTTAATAGCTGGGGACTGTGTGTATGTGTGTGATCAAGTCTATAAGTTCATGAATATTACTGCTGAGAAGGAGAATACGTTTTAACAGTTACTGAAATAAAAATAATGAGCAAATAATTGTCTAGTCTTGGTAATGTATAGACAAAGGCAAAAGTATGGAGTGAGGTAACATGAAAATCAGTGAATTTGGAGACTCATATATTAGAACATACTTCCAAAAAATCCTATGCTCAAATCATATATAATACTAGAACTAAAGATCTTAAAGACTGGTGTTGTGCAACTCCCTCATTTTAAACATACAGAAACTGAGGCCTGGAAAATTAAAATACTAGCTGAAGGCTACAAGCTTGTTAGCAGTAGAGCCAGGACAAGAATGAGGTTTCCCGCTTCCAGGCTAGTTCTCTATTCATATGACGATGGTAAGGACAGTGACTGGGCAGTCTGCACCTTCTCCTTTTCCAGAAGGTAAATGATGCAGGAAAGTATTTCTCACCTTGCTCAGCTCACAGGTCACTTGGGACACTGCTCAATCACACTAACAAAAGTTCTGCTAAAGGAGACAGTGGTGGTTTTGCTTTTATGACCTTTTAAAAGTTACTGAGAAAGACCAATATTCTAAAAAGAGATTATAAGCTGTGGATTATAAAGACATTTCTTGATCATTTCACTTTGATGACTTCCTTATAGATTGACTCTGACAGTATCTGAGCACCATGCAGCAAATACAAGGTGTCCTCTCCTTGTCCCACCTTTTCTCTCATCCTCCAATCACCTATGGATATTATTCAAGAGTGAGAAAGGCACAGGTAAGGGCTGAGTGAATCCCACAGAGACTGCATTCAAACTGTGTATGTGTGTGTGTGTGCGCGCTTTTGCACAGGACTGGGTATCACCTGGAATAGGTGCTCACAGTGAGTATGTGTGGTAGGTGACATCTCCAACATTCTCCTTTTCCAGGCATATTTTCTTTGATCACCAAGAGAATCGGACAGAAGCCTAGTAGAAGCTACAATAACTTGACCTCCAACAAGAGAAGGAAAAGTGGATTCCCATATTTGCTGCTTTTCTGAGGAGAAAGTGGAGGTCTCCAATAACCAGAAGACAAGGCAAGGGAAGCAAGTAATCCAATACCTGCTGTGAACCAGGCCTTGAGATATGTCCCACTAATGCTCACCTTGACCTTGAGAGGGAGAAAGTATCATCTCCATGGAGGATCTGAGAGGCTGAAGAAGTTGCCCAAAGGCACCCAGATCCATCTGACTCCAAAGCCCATTTTCTTAGTCCAATTTCAACTTATAGTTAAATAAAGATCCAAAGAGATGAGGTAACCTCTAGGGTCACAGACCAAGTAGTGCCAGAGATGAGACCAGAATCATTGACTCTTAGAGAATTCTACAACTTTTAGAGAATGCTATAACTTACAAACTCAGAATTAACGACAAAACAAAACAAACAGGTTAGTACAAGACTGTTAGAAACTCCAAAGCAGCAAAATAAAACAAATCATACACCATTACTAACATGTGAGGTGTGTTAGCATAGGGTGTGTGTGTGTGTGTGTGTGTGTGTGTGTATGTGTGTGTGTGTGTGTAGTTGCATATATCATCTGTATTATGTCAGCTATATGTGTGGCAAGGAAAAAAATTTAAACATTAATGAATTGTGCTTCTATTTACCTTTCCATTACTAAAAGCTAATTGTTTGTAAGAGAAAAGGATTTCTTTCCCTTAAGAACATTTCTTCCTGCACTACAGCAGCAAATAAAAGGGTGTTCTGTAGCTGGCATTCTGGATGAACTTAAGACTGATGAAATTCAAACATTCTTGTGTAAAGCAAACAACATCTGTAGTCAAAAAATAAATCACTAAATGAATTCTATTCCCTCCCTGAAGATTAAATATCCAGGCACATTACTGGATAATTTACTTTCAAAAGAATTTCTTTAGTGTCAAATTTATATTCCTCTTTGCTGTTACTTTTTACTCTACCATAACCTTATCATTCTATCTTATGGATTTATTTGTTTTATATTAAAATACAATACCATCTTTGCCACACATTAAATGAGAAGGCAGAAACTCCAGAAGAAAATATGCCTAAAACGCTGGCAAGGATAAAACTGACAGCATAATAATTAACATTAAAAACTCTGTGGCATTATCTGTTCGTCATTTATGTCATTATCTAAATGGGAGTCTCTGAGACAGAGGGTCTCCGCTCCACAGAACCATTCAGGAACCTAGGATTTTTCCATCCCGTGGCTGAACCAACTTCTAGGGATTTGAGGTTTTCTACTTGATCCTTGGATCAAAGTGGTAGACAAGTGAAGAATGCAGAGCATGGAGATTGGGTGGGAAGATTTCAGGGGCCAGGGATGGAATTATGCTCATACACCATTGACCACAACCTACTTACATGGACCCACCTGCCTGCAGAGAAGGTTGGGACATTTAGTTTTTCTGTGTGCCAAGGAAAGTTTTTTTTAAATGGGGTTTGTTGTGCACCATAGCAGTCCTAACCAATGAAATCTTGATTACGGAAGAATCATATGTAAAAATTAAGGCATACTCTACTTATAGAAAGAAGGTTGACAATAAAGCAGAATGAAGTAGCTTAAACTAGCTCTGAATTTTAATTTAAAATGTTTTCTGTAAGCTGTGTCACATCATTTGTAGAAGGAGATGGAGTGTATGTATGTGTGTGCACACATGAGTATGTCATAAAAAATATCAGATAAACCTAAACCTATGTCTTTATGGCCACCATACCTCTTCCTTCAATGCCTAATCTATTCCTTCTATGCTTTAGTTTTCTCTCCAGATCACATTTCCTCCTTTGGTGTGAATCCTCCTATCCCAAGCAAATTCTACCTGTAACTTCTAAAGATGGTCTTGACTCTATCCCCACCAATACCTTTTCATTAGAGAAACTGTTCCACCAAAGGGGGACACTTCTATGAGCCAAGAAAATACTTCCCATACCAGCTATATCTGAACTGACCAAAGATGGATTGAACCAAGCAGAGTCATTGTTGTAGGAATCTGTAGTTGTCTACAAAGTCTATAGCCCTGGACATGAAAGGTCAAGCTGCCTGCCTACCACAAAACCATCCTTAAGTCAAGTACAGCCCAAAGTTATGGGAGAAAAGTAAGCAGGAACCTTGCAGAGGAAGATGCTGCAGAAAGCAGAATGGAGCAGGCATGCAGAAAAGTAGACATGAGAGAAATACCCCAAAAAGAGAGCAAGGGAGACAGGAGCTGCCTAAGACAATGAGGCCCAGCTGTACCCCTGCCACTGGGTTCCATGAGCATCCCTTACATTCTCACAATCAATCCGCCCTTTCTCAGGCTAATTCAAATAGGCTCATCTTTTTTATAATTAAATGACTCCTGCCTGAGATACATATTAGCTCCCTTCATCTACTCCATTCAACCTTCCCCCATTTACCTAAGTAAAACGATCCCCCAAAAATATTTCCCCTTAGCTTCAGACTTAATAAATGCAATTCTCTGGGGATCCAAGTTTATAAACAATGTGGAAAATCTACGAAACAGAGACAGCCAGGCAAGGTGAAGAATTGGTCCAAAGAAATCATTCAAACAAAAGGGAAGCAGACGAATGGGGGGGGGCACTCTCAGGAATAATATCAGTATTCTAGTTGCTTATATAATCTATCCACGCCCTCTTATGATTCCCTCAACACACTAAATTCCCCTCCTTGAGGTCTTTACTTTTTTTTTTTTTTTTTTTTTTTGCGGTACGCAGGCCTCTCACTGTCATGGCCTCTCCCATTGCGGAGCACAGGCTCCGGACGCGCAGGCTCAGCAGCCATGGCTCACGGGCCCATCCGCTCCGCGGCATGTGGGATCTTCCTGGACCCGGGCACGAACCCATGTCCCCTGCATCGGCAGGCGGACTCTCAACCACTGCGCCACCAGGGAAGCCCGAGATCTTTACATTTTATAACCTCTGCTTGGAAGACATTTCACCCCCCAAATCTCCCCCATGTCTCGTCCTCCTCATTCAAGTATCTGCTCAAATATTACCTCTCAAAGAGGACTTCTTTGCCCATACCATTCTATGTTCCCTGCCCACCACTGTCATTCTCTAGCACATTGCCCTGGCACTCATAATCTGAACTTATCTCGGTTTTCTTTTTTATATCTTTGTTTCTTTATCTACTGATTTCCCAGCAGAATGGAAGCTCCAACGAGCACAATAGCTTCCTTTACTTGTCACTGCTATATTCCCAGCTATACTCAGAGAGCCAAGTACAGGCATTCTAAAAATATTTTTGTTAAATACCTCAAGTCCAGTGTCTAGACTCAGACTAGTGTCCAGCCACTGAGATTTGGACACAGGACAGACATGCAGAGAGGTATGCCTACATGAGATGAGGGCAGACAGCTTATGTCTGTTGTAAATGGAGTGTCCATGGTGCACAATACAACAAAAATAAAACACAAACTAAAGAGGAGATGGTAACACAGTTTACAACACAAATACTAGTCATCAGGAATAATTCAGGGAAAGGATGTGCTTTCCCCACACCTTAAACAGCTGCATGCTGTTAGTAAACCCAGAGGTACGCCAACAAAATGAAGCCAGGCTAAACTAGGACATTTGGGAAGATGAAATTTTAATGTCACTGTTGGCCTATGTAAAGGGAATCCACAGCCAACCTCTTCCTTAACTGTTGACGAAACAACATGGCTTTGGAAATAGTCTCTTCCTAAAACCATCCCTTCCTGCTCCCATCTTTATCTTTCTCCAAACTTTTGTTTTTCTAAGGCTGACAAAAATACGTCATCAAAGGGTGGAGACAGCCACTGTAAGATTTACCAAGATGGAAAATTTTGGAGGAACAAAGCTCCTGGAAGACCAGGGCTGAAGTTACTCACACTTGTTTCCCTTGTGCCTTGTCCAGGGCCTGGCATGGAACAGACAACTGATGTTGTTGAATCAATAAATGACTAATAACACTATCATGTAATCCTGGAGCTTGAGAGCTGGGAGGGTGCTTAAAATCAGCTCAATTTACAGAAGACAGGACTGAGTCTCAAAGGAGATAAACAACTGTTCCGAGGTCACACTGACTCCCAGATCAGGATTCAACACACTCCTCTTTTTTACACTCCCTTCGTGCATTAGCATACTGCCTTCTAGATTACAAACCCTTTCTCACACATGGGAGGATCACATTTGATCCTCACAGCCCCACTCTGAGGAAATAGCGGCAGGATGATTATTATTCTTATTTTGCACTATAAAGAAAGAGACCCAAAGAGGTTAAGACACTTACTTACCTTTATATAATTTCTTAGTGATAGGTATTAGGACTAGACCCAGAGTTTCTAACTCCTTGTCCAGGGGTCTTTATAATCCATTGAAATTCATGGAAGATGAACGCTTCAGTTTTTGTTTTTATTTTTTGGTTGCACCACGCAGCATGTGGGATCTTAGTTCCCTGACCACGGATCGAACCCTTGCCCCTTGCAGTGGAAGCATGGAGTCTTAACCACTGGACCACCAGGGAAGTCCAAGAGATGAATGCTTTGAGCTGAAAATGTATTCACTTGCTAGGGCTGCCATAACAAAGTACCACTCACTGGGTAGCCAAAGCACAGAAATTTATTGTCTCACAATTTTGGAGGATAAAGTATGAGATCAAGTTGCTGGCAGGGTTGGTTTTTCTAAGGGATATGAGGAAGGATCTGTTCCAGGCCTCTCTCCTTGCCTTGTAGACGGCTGTCTTCTCCCTGCACCTCTTCACATGTGTTCCCTCTATACCTGTCTATCTCTGGGTTCACATTTCCCCCTTTCTAGAGACAACATTCCTAGTGGATTAGGAGCCCACCCTACTCCAGTATGACCTCGTCTTAACTAATTACATCTGCAACAACCCCATTTACAAATAAAATCACACTCTGAAGTATTGGGGGTTAGGCTTCAAAACATGAATTTGCGAGGCAGAGGGGGCAAGACACAATTCAACCCATAACAGCTAGAAAGGGGTATAAAAATAGAAAGACAGCTTTTCAGTGAATTGATGAATAACTCGAATCAGCAAAGACAGAGACAGAGATTGGTGTGGCAGGGCCAAAGCTTACTGCAGGAAGTGGTGAGAAAGGTAGAGTGACAAGGTCAAATGGCCCCAACTTGGGATGGAAAGGCGCTCCAGGAATCTCTCCCCACGAAGGGTGTGGCAGGCACCTAAGGACTTTGAAGCCTGAACATGCCCAGAGATTTTCTGATAGCCTTAGTCTCCTGCTCTGTGACTCTAAATAGCAAAGCTAATCACTTCAAATAAAGGATAAATATGTTCCTATTTAAAAAGTGTTCAACGGCATCCATACACAGCATCTGGGATAGATCAAATAACTCAGAGGAGGAGGAAGGTAAGTTGTTACAGTAGGTGGAAAAACTGTCCTTGGTGTCCCACATCACACCCTCTTGACCCACCTCCAACTCCAGGCCCCCCTCCATGGTAAATCATAAGAGTGTCCCCCTTCAAGTGCATGGTAGGTGCCTCTTTCTGCCATTCTGCTTTGAAAACTTCTGCAGACATGAGGGACCAGATACACTGGATAAAGATGACCCATGATGTGTCCTGAAACCCCATGATGATGCTGGACCAACCTTCGTCCTTGGGATGGACAATCCTAGGGGGCATTCTGTACCTTTCAAAAGAGTTCCTGTAAAATAAATCCTCCCAACTGCCTATAGCAGAGGCCTCGATAATTCTCTATAATGTTTTCTTTTGCTCCTTTCCTATCTCGTCACCTCTCCCTCATTTCCGCTTCTTGGGATCACCTCCAAAATATACTACCTACACCCAAGTCCTTGCCTCAGGCTCTGCTTTTGGGAAAATCTAGACTAAAACAGTAAAGAGTGAAACTGAGGTCAGCTACAAGGATCTCAGCACTTAAATGTTACCTACTATGACTGTGCACTTGCTCCCAGAGGATCAAGTTCAGTAAATGGTCTGGGTGTCTGCTGTGTGCCGGGCACTTGCTAGGTGCTGAGACTATAAAGTGGAGCAAGACATGGCCTCTGCCCTCAGGAAGTTTAGAACCTCCTGGAAAGGATTTATGGCTTGGAATATTCTCTAACTCTTGCTGAGACACAAAGATCCATCTCCATTTGGTATTTTTTTGATCCGCACAGCCCCCAGTAATTGCCGAAATATCCACTTCTCCTGCTTCAGAACATCCCATTCAGTTTACAACCCAGGTTCCCATGGCTCCAATTTACATGTGATTCACATAACGTCTGTTTAATTTTAAAGTTTATATGGCAGCTTTTTGAAATCCCAGAGACTATTTCAACTTTTTCCCTCTCCCCTCAAACACCAAGAGGATGGAGAAAATTAATTTCCTGTGTAAAAACGCAAGATGACAGAAGGTCTAAGGTTAAACCTATTTACGAAGGAAATCGTTGCCAATGTTTAGAAAAGTCTGCTTTTATTTGAAAAACTCAGTGATCTACCTGGCTTCTAGTGTCTTGTGGCATTATTACGATGAAAGAGTTTTGACCCATAAACTGCAATGGGGAGGAAAACAGTTTGCATTTGTTTGTCCCCAACGTGCAGTGAACTGTTTGCTAATAGGCCGATCAATTTGTTTCACTAAACAGCCACCTGGGAAGGTCCCCATTTTCCCTGTGGGGTTGTCTGAGAACACCACAGCCCAGAGCCTCGGGTTGGCCCAGCTGCCCCTGCCCTCCTAGGGTATTTTCTCTTTAAGTGCTGATGGCATGAACAGTTCTGGGCTTCACTTCCCATCTGGCCTGGAGCGAGCCGAGCTGGGTTCCCTCAGGCTCACACTCCAGACACAACTCCTCCTGTGGAGGGAGGAGAGAAGGGTTGAGTGTCCTCCACAGTCAGACAACAACTGATGTCACTTTCCTTCCTCCATGCTCCATGCAGACAGCAGCTCCCTTCTTTCTCCTTCCTGTCCAAAAAGACTCTTCTAGTTTGGATCTTGGTTTGAATCTGGGGGCATCTTCTCAGTACATGAATGCAGCCTGCGGCTCCAGCACAATCATGGGGTTTCAGAAACATCATGGGCCCTGGAAGGCCATGTCTCTTCCAGGTCCAGCTCAGCCACACAGGACCATTCCGCTGCTCTCGCCCCTGTAAGCTGACGCTTCTCTGTATGGATCCACCACCTGGTCATTTCTACTCTGAGGTCTTAGCATCTAAGGGAAAAATAAGGCAGGTCTCTTCAGCCCTCAAATCCCCCAAACATGTCAGGGACTGGGCTATGGGTTGAATTGTGTTCCCCTCAAAATTCATATGTTGAAATCTTAACCCCCAAACCTCAGAACATGATCTTATTTGTAAACAGCGTTGTTGGAGATGTAATTGGTTAAGATGAGGTCATACTGGAGTGGGTGGGCCCCTAATTCAATATGAAGGTATCCCCATAAAAAGGGGGAATTTGAACACAGAAGCACAAACACAGGAAGAATGCCATGTGAAGATGATGCACCTACAAGCCAGGGAAGGTCAAAGATTGCCAGCCAACCACCAGACGTGAGGCATGAGGCCTGGAACAGAGTCTCTCTCACAGCCCTCAGAAGGAACCAATCCTGCAACACTCTGATCTTGGACTTCCAGCCTCCAGAACTATAAGAAAACAAAACTGTTAATTAAGTCATTCAGCTTGGGATACTTTGTTGTGGCAGCTCTAGAAAACTAATACAGATTTTATTATTGCAACCATAATAGTCCTTCCTAAGGCAATCAATACTCCCAGTCCACATGGCTGAACTGGAAAAGGGTCATAGGGATAAAATGCATTGGGGAAAATAAAATATGATTCTGCTACCATTTCATATAATGTAAGAAAGATCTATACAAAAAGGATTATTTGGGAATTCAACTGTGAAAATGTTAGCATTTTGGGATGCTATCAGCATTTTCCAATCTCGATAAAGTGACTCCTGGGTTGTTTTAATACCCAAGATAATATTATTATAAAAAATATTAGTTTGGGGTTTGCTTGGTAGAGGCAGTGGAAGAGATCTAGGCTATGGAGGCCCAATACTAGTTCCAACATTTGCTAACTGGATGAGACCTTGGGCAACACAAAATCCTCTCAGTATGTTTTCTCACTTGTGAAAGGAGAATAATATCTTTTTGCAGCATTATTCAAGGAAGTGATAAAACAATTTATCAATATATGAAGCACAGTGCCAAGTAGATAAGTGTTTTTTCACTTCCTTTTTTCAGGCCCCTTGCATTTGGTGTCCTGTCACCTGGAAATGAAGAAAGGAAGGAAAAAGTAGGTGGCAGGATCAAGGAAATAGCCCTTTCATTTCAATGAGAAACTATGTTTGTGCCCCATCCACTGATATCCTACATACCAACAAGAATAAGGACCTTCCCATACCCCCTGCTTTCTTGAAATTAAACAAGGGACTCAGATGAATTATCACCATCATAAAGCTCCTCCTTACACTGACTAAAAGAAAAAAGAAGCTCTGTTAATTAATCCTATGAAATAAGATTCAAGGGTCAAAGTCATTTAAATATTATTTCTATTAGGAGAACATGACCACCTCTTTGATTCTGAAAACTTATTTCTGAAGTTGATTCACCCGTGAAACAAAGGAGAAGAAATTGTCACCTGACCAATTGTCACCCATCACTCACAGCGCTCCCCAAACCAATCCAGTTGCTACCTTAACAGGACCAGAGAGGTGGCTCTCTCTTCAGTTAACAATAAACAGTCACAGACCATCTCCCAGGAGGTGCCAAGGCTCATGGGCTTGGCCTAAGAATCCAACTTCGGCAGCTCAACCATTGGTTCTCATACACGTCTAATCAATACTGAAAGGCATAGAAGATACACTCAAAGTAAATAAATTCAAATGGTTAACAGTATACTCTTCCAGAAACTAACTAAATAGACATAGAGATGTATATGAATGTGTATATGTATGTGTACAACTGTATGTCTGAATATGTATATGTGTGTGTGTGTGTATATATACACACACACACTGATATACATACACACTCACACATGGAATCAAAGTAACCAAATTATTCTGCAACCTTTTTTACTTTAAATATACATGCATATTTTTCCATATCAACACACAGTGATCTAACTTATTCTTAACAACTAGTTAGTATTTGTGCAGATACATTTTCATTTATTTAACCAACTCCACTTTAATAAATGTTGAGGTTGTTTCCAGTTTTTTGCTGTTGCAGATTTGCATATATATTTGATACTTGTGCAAATACATCCAAAGGATGAAGGAGAACTGCTGGTTTAAAGGGAAGTGTATTTTACATCTTGATAGATGGAATCAAATTGGCCTCTAAAACAAGGTTCTTCCAATTTACAATTCTGCTACCAATTATATGAGAAGACGTACTAGGGATGAGCAGGGGTGATTCTTTTTAAAACACAGATGCCCAGGTCCCATGCTCTCAGAAATTTTGATGCAGTATGTCTGAGGTGGGGCCCAGAGTATCTATCTTTTTCTTAAGTGTCTGAAGAAATAGAATGATCAGCCAGGATTAGGAACCTCTGAGGTAAACCATCTACCCTTGCAGGAGGTACCCCATTAGCTACAGTTCAGATAATAACTGAATAATTGTCAGTTATTCATCTTACCGAGAAATTACTCACACACGTGGCTCTGACCTGTGTAGGGAAAAGTAGCATTTGAAAACCAGCTAGAATTAGTGCCAGAAAGACAAGCCTGTTTGCTAATCCTACTTCCCTGCAGATAGCTGTAAAATTTCCCAGTCTGTACTGCTGGGATCTGTTTTGAAGCTAAAAAAGAATGTTTTGTTTTGCTCTATTTAGGGATGGGGAGGGAGATAACATATTCTTGTTATTATTCCACTGGCAGTTTAGTGTATGAGTTAAAGAATTCTTAGTGCTTTGAAAAAGTTTCATGAACTTGAATGGAGCATTCGGCCAGTGGATAGTGAAAACAAATGACATTTGCTGCTACATGTACCAGTTCCACTGTGGAAGGAAGTTAAATGTTGGACTTGACCTCTTACATTGATGGAGAAGAAATCTGTCCTCAATCTTCCCAGAGAACTCCAGGAAGGAAGAGTAGAGTAATGAGGAGAACGCATGGATGCACGTAGATACTTATGATGTTCATTATCTAAGAAGCATCTCTTCGTCTTCCTGGCATGATGATAAAGAGCATTCTTAAGTTCAAAGACCTGAAAGACACTATAAACCTCCTCAAAGGCCTAACCCAAGAGTTCTCAACTCTCAATGCACTTATGGAGCTTTAAAAATTACTGATGTCCAGGGCCCACTCTCAGAGACTCTGATTCAATTGGTCTGGGGTGGGGCCCAGGCAGCGGCATGTTCTAAATGTCTGTATAGAATTTAGTGTGCAACCAGCATTGAAAACCACTGTCATAACCTATCGTTCCCAGGACAAACCTGGCTTGCCTCCAATCCCTGCATTGTAATATTCTGGTCTGAATTAAGTTACCTACGAGAGAGGAGAGTAGGAATGCAAAAAGAAGAGTTAAGTGAAACCTAAAGAGATTTCCTGGCCAACCCTTCCTCTTTTTCCTCCCCTCAGTCCCTCAGCTTCAAATTATGTCTCTCTGTTGCCTGACACCAAACTCAAACAAAAGAGTTTCGGGGCAGAGTGACTTTTAGGGGAGGGGTAGGAAACTAAAGTGCCCAGGGGCCCAGCAAGCCGCATAGGTGAGGGAGGCAGCCCTCCAGGACTGTGGCAAACAACTGCCCACAGCCCCTCATTGGTTCTGACCAAGCACTGACATGTAATTATTCAACCCCAAAGGCCCCAGACAAAGTAATTTTCTAAAGAGGCCCAAAATACAATTTTACCTGAAATGTCACAATCTGTAAATGTTGGAAACTAACTCCTTTCTTTACTTTTTTTTTTTAATTTTGAATGAGCTAAATAAAACACATCTGTGGGTTCAATGAAGCCCCAAGCTTACCAGCTTGTGGCCCATGATTTCAAGGAACAATCCATTTTTCATGGTTCAAATCTGTAAACACCAATCTGAAGAGTGAAAACAGTGAAATACAGCTGGAACCCAAACAGTGACAGGTTTGGTTAACTTATGGAAGGGCAGGCTTGAGTCTCTTAACCAGATGATGTTCCCAAAACCACAGGTAGACAGTGCAGGCCTTGCAGTTAAGAGTTAACCCAGATGGCCTGGGTGGAGCTGGTTAAAGCTGCTTCTTTCCTGGGAATCATTTCCCTTTCATTTCCTCCCCTCATAAAAGTCCAGGTGTGCCTTCCATTTTGTCATATGTCAAAGAAGAGACTCTTTCCAAGTGATCTTCATTCCTTTGGCTACCATCTGTGCTCCCAAACCCTGCTTCTAACAGGTATGCAGTTGTCAACACCCTCAATAGGAAGCATTTTACACAATAAATTCAGAATTTTCTTCTGCATTCCCTTCCCTGAGATTAGATTGATAGGACTTTGCCCAGAGAACATACAGGTAAGGCAGACCTGTACTGACAAACCTAAAGGGTAGAAGACATACGGACCACAGCATCAATTAAACTAGTAAAGAAAAGGTAAGCACTAGATAAACTAAGTTAAAGAACTGGGATAGGAATATACTAGAGGGGGCTTCAGAAAGACAGTCTGTCGCTGGTGAAAGACAGAGGAAAGCTCGTCCTTCTATTTCCCTTCTCTCATCTAGGAAACAGGGGTTTCAGAGCCCTATACTGTCTGCTTTCCATGGTTGTTTTGAGTATCAGATCATACCAATGTATGTGAAATTGGCTTGCTAACTGGGAATTCTATACAAATGTAAGGGACTCCTTACAAACGTAAGAGCCTGGCTGGGCAGTAACGCACCTTTGTGGGAGACGTGCTCTGGAGGTTCCTCTCCCCAGCAGAAGCAACTGGCGTGAGCCCCTATCACTTGGCCGACTGGGGCAGCCTGAACTGGAGACAGGCTGAGGAGGAGGAAGAAACAGCAGATCAAGGCTGCTGGACCCGATTCCTACAGCCCACCGGCCACTGGCTCCACAGTGGGCACCAGGCCTTGCCTGGCTGCCAGCTTGGAAACACAGAGATGGTTGTGGAAGGGAGACTCTTGTTTCTTACATTTCTCCAGCCTCCGATGACACAGCCATGCCCAGCCCTACTGTGGTCATCTGGAGACCCGAGAACCGTGGCACCACCAGCCTGACCTCCTGCATCACAAGAGCCACATAGTTACTGTAGGATGGATTCAATACAACAGTTATTGAGGGCATACCTACCCCATGCTTAGTACAGTTTTGTACTAGGCACTCTGAAGGATTGGAAATGATTCCCTTCTCTCCAGATGGCCACAGAGCCTAAGTTTGTCTACGTTAGAAACATCAGAGAGCTACTCACTGAAAAAAATAGACCCTGAAGGATGGAAGAAAGGGTTGCATGAAGCAGGTGCCAGCTTGGGGCGCACATCTAGTCTGGAAAAGGGAGCTGAGTCTCCGTGACGCTGTGATGAGCAGGAAACATTGTATTTGTCACGCGATGTCATGTCCTTTGGTGTTTGTAGAAAGGTTATAGGAAAGATCTAATGGATGTTTAATTTATTTTAGATGTCAAACTTATGTATTTTCTGAATATGGCACTGTTGGGACTGGTCAGAAACAGGATCAATTTATTATGAGTTACAAGCAGAAAAGTTAAATCAAACACAGAGCTGTATTTATTTGTGAAAGTGTTAAAATATATTCTTCTGTCAGTCAAGGTTAGAGGCGATCTGAACAGTGAGAGACCAGCATGGCCAGAGCACCAGGGTAAACCATTATAAAGTAGATAAAACCAAGAAGGGCCCTGATGGTGGAAAGGATTTTATAGGCAGAGGAAGGGGGAGATTTGGTGAGATGTGGAAAAAGAATATGAGCAGAGACATCTTTCCTTTTAAGCCATATCTGCTATAAAAACTCAGGACTTTCCCAAGGGCAAAGTTCTTTCATAGCCATTATCATTATTATTTTCATGCTCACGAAACCATATATCCATACATTGCTACCCCATTTTACAGATTAGAAAATGAAGTTTCAGTTCCAAGGCTTGCTCAGAGGACAGAGCCAATAAATGGAAGAATCAGGTCTCTGATTCACAGCTTGGGCGTCTTTCCACCACACTTGTCCCTAAAGAGGAGCTGGGATGTGCTGAGCCCCTCACATCCTCCAGCACTGAACTTGGTGACTTCCAAAGCTTGCACATGAGGGAGGTAGGTCAGCGAGCAGTGCTGGAGGAAAGGAAGATCTCTGGGCAGGAACAAGAGGTGTGGTAATAAGAAAGGGGAGGCCAGTTCATAGAACCATGGAGAACAGAAGGAGGAGAGTTCAGCCCTTATCCTGAAAGTAATTAATTAGCTGAGCACTTACCACTTGGAGATAGCCCCAAACATACTAAACATATGTGCTGTGTGGTTCACTAGGTCTTAAAGGATAGACATGTTCTCAGACGAGGGCCCTACCCTCCCTCTCCTGTGAAAAATAATGAAAACATTGACTCGAGAGCATAGCCACCCCCAGCAGCTAAAGCCTTTTAGAAGAAAGCAATCCATCTGTGCAGATGAAAGAAGTATATACATAGAGGTAGTTTTGCTGTTGCTGGTGAGAGAGACATCAGCATACCAGCAGCTCAAAAACCTAGCTATGAAGTGTAAGGAAATTTGAGAAATCCAATCTTGCAGTATTTCAGATTGCAAGGCCACAGAGGCAACAAAGAGTGTTTGCAATCAGCACCTAAAATTAACTCTCTTTATCCTCTTTCTATTCGTAAGCATTATCAGGTTAGGAAATCAGACACTCTGTCTCTGGTCTACTCTGAAAGGTATTTTCCTTTTGTGTGTGTCATCACACACACACACACACACACAAACAAATACAAGGTGTATAGAATTATTCCACCAGATGACGAGGAAAAAGGAAAAAAATCACTGCTTTCATTGCAGGATTACTAGGTGTTCTCTTGACCACTCCTCTCTGCTTTCTTTCAGAATGTTAAGCAAATGGCAGAAGGGAAAGCCAGCTAAGTTTCAATCCTTCATAACACGACCATGGCTGAGAACAGAGGCAGGTGAGAAAGAAAGAAAAAACATAGCAGAATGAAAACATTAGATTCAGTATCTGTATAGACTCCATTCGTTTTTAGAAAGAAATCACTATAGTTATGAGCTAGTGCATGAACTTCGCCCCACCTCCTACTGTTTCCTGCCTGTCACTTCCCAAGGGGTTCCTTTGGTGCCCCATGTAATGAAGGGCCCATTATTTTTTACATGTTAACTTTCCTCTTTCCAAGCCAAACATCACACAGTGTTTCCCTGCTGATTACCAGCTGAGTGACAGTTATAAAAAAACAATCCCCGTATTTATGTTGAAGAGAAATGTGTACACACTGGAACCTCAATCAACACTCAGTGTAAGTCTAGATGGCCCATTATCTTGTGCCAAAAATGTCTAACAGGAGGGGATGGAGACTCTATTTATTTGAAGGAAAGAATCCTTGAGAGAGTCAGATGATGACTGAATATTAAGAGCACAGTAATCTATAGATATCTGTTCACCTCACCTTTAATGTCTCTAAGAAACAGGGATTTCAAAATAAGATGCCAGTATCTTATAAAGCATGACATCTTCACCTGGAAGAGAAAAGGAAGGTAACTGAGCTGTAGCGGGCTGCTACTCTGTTCTAGATGCTGTGGGAGGGACCTCACCATCTCTGCTATCCTCACAACACCCTGCAACAGAGGATTCAGCCCCATTTCACCCAAGCAGAGCAAAGAGATCAAGGGGGATGCCCAAGCTCACCCAGGACTTCAGGCCTCAGACTTTGCACTTCTGTTCACTCACTCATTCACCTGCTCATAGATTTATTGAACAACCAACTCGGTAATGGGCTCTGTATTAGGCACCATGGATGTTAAGACAAATAAAACATACTCTCTCACTCATGAAAGCTTTTATCATTTGGCTGTTGTAATTTCCAAAACCACAGAAACCTTGTCGAATGACATAACCTAATGACTGTAAGAAGAGGACACTGACTATGGTTAATGCTCCCTCTCTTCTTTTTTCTTCTTTCTCTCTTCCCCCGCTCCTTCCTTCCATGTCTTTCATTCATGAGGAGGAAAGAAGTTACAAGACTCAGTACATTAGATCCTATAGTGCAATGTATGATGGTCACTGGAACATAATGTCCCAAATCAGGGTTCCCCAGAGGACTATTCCAGGAGAGTCAATTCCAGATATATCAGAAACAAAACTGGTTGCACGGTCAAGTTTGTCAAATTGGGTACATGACACTCCCCTCCAATGATTCACAGAGCAATCAGCATTTGAAAGGCCGCCACAAGGACTTATTTAACATCGCTCAAGCCAGCACCCCCCAAAACTTTTTCAGTCGTTGGAATACTACATTGGAATAACTTGAGTTTTCCAAATATTAGCACCTGGAGGGAGAATTGCACTGGGGCATAGTTTAATACTTTGATTGGGGAAAAATATATGGACCTTTAATCCAAAGTACCACCTTGTAGAGGAGCACAGAATTTATTATCAGAAGACCTTGGTTCAAGTTTATAATCTGCTGTATATGAGCTAAATAAACTTAGACAAGTTACTTAACCTCTTTGAGCCTTCCCTTCCTTATGTAGTAAATGAAATGTATAATACATATCTTGCACTTATTATTGGAAAGATTAGAGATGAGGTATTATGTATGTATGTATGTGTGTATGTATATATGTGTAAATATATACACATATATAAATACATACATATATATATATTTAATGCCTGGCAAACAAATGCACATTAAATAGTGTCTATTTTAAAATATAGAACATAATACAGTTGACCCACAATGAAAAAGGTGTGTATTCTAATCTATTGTTCCATTATTTATGAATGTCTTTGAGTTGCCAGCCATCCCCATTTTTACCAGAGATCTTCGGAGAAATGGCATTTTTTTTTTTTTTTTAGAAACAATTGACTAGAGTCATTCCTACATGAAATACCTTTAGAATAAGAAAATTGGCTTTTACTGTGGTTGGCACCACGGTCCAATCAACTTAACTGACTTGCGAGAGACTGAAAGGAAATTACACAAAAGGAAAAAGAAAACTTTGCATGAGAAATCATTATTTTGTCATTGAGTTTTTCCTTTGTGTTGTATTTGTTTCGTCCCGTTTCTTTTTTTTCCCCCACATGGTGCTTGCTTGTAAATTAAACAAAAAATTTTAATTTACAGTTTTCTAATTATCAAAATCAAGAATAAGTTGGGATTTCTTGACATCCTTTTACCTAAAACAAGGGATTTGCCAGGTTAGGCTCTGCAGTCCTCTGTACTTCCATTTCCTAGTCTCTGCAGTAGCTAAAAGCTCAAATATAGTGAAGGGACAATTACTTTAACATATCTTTCCTTTCCACAATTATTTGTATTCAGCATTGTAACCAAATTTACAAAAGTATTTAGACAATCCTTTTTAGTTTTTTAATTAAGAATATTACGAAGAATTAAGTAAATTTATATTTATTACCAGTTTGAGACGATCTTGAATTAGGTTACCAGAAGTCTGCATATAATAATCCCATTTCTTTACAAGTACACTCAAAAATGTACCTTTAAAGCTGTATATCAAAATGACATTAACAATGGGTATGTCTGGCAAGGGAGATTATGAGTGATTTTAAACTATTTTGGCTACCTTGTATTTTCTGATTTTTCTAAAATCAACAAATAAGCTTTCTTTAATAAAGAAAACAATGGGCTGCTAGGTAAAGAAAGCAGAGCAGGTGCTTGCATTTGCAGACACTGCCCCCCCAACATTCTCCACTAAAATGGCAATAAAGATATAACCCATTAGAATAAAGAGAACAGGAGAAAAGACAACAACCACCAAATTTTGGAAGCTAGAAAGCAGATGGCCCATGGTAATTGACTTAGCAGACCCAAGAAAGCAGAATCCTAAGCTGACAGTGGGAAAACCCATGAAAAACCCAACTTACCCTGAAGAACACCCAACAGACTCAGAAATTGGCAGCACCAGGTATCTCTGTAAATGGGAGGTGAAGGTCAGACTAATGAAAGATTTGGTCAAGTCTGTTTAGAAGTAATGAGATCCCCAAGTCCCCTCCACTACTTCCACTACTTTGTGTGGCCAGGCAACTGCGTACCCCTCCTCCCAAGCTTCCCCAACCTATACATAATAGAATCATATAGGTGAGAATGAGGGTACCGGGCCATACTGAAAATAAAGGGATTGAGCACATTCTGAATACCACCAACCTCTCCTTCTTTGAGCAGTTCCGACAATGCAGGCAACCAGGTTTTATGCCCTCTCCAAGCAGGAAATCAGAAGAGCTTTATCTGGTGTATCTGACCAGTTCAAAGAGAAAGACTTTAAGTAACAGTAGGGCTTCCCCAGTGCAACAGCCCAGTCAGCTCAAAATATAGCAACACCAACAATCTATAAGCCCCATCCAAGTGCTCCTTGGCTGTGAATTGTATTGATGGAGTACTGAGAACATAAATACTGAATAGAAATAAAACCAAAATTGCCCCATAAATATGTAAATATATCAGGGGGAAATGGAAAGAGTGTGATATGTGTGTCCGTGTCGGGTGAGGACCCTGAGAGTGTCTGTCTGGGGAAATCAGAAGGATAAATCCTCACCCTCCATTGTGGGAAGGAGCAATATAAGTATGTCTTGTGGAGACACAGAGGTAAATGCTAAGAGAATCTACTCAAAAAGCTGGAAGAGGTGGCTTCTGAGAAGGTAGAAATGATAGGAAGTCGGGGCCAGATGGTGACTGCTGCTCTTCATAACAAGTTCCACTGAACTATCCGATTTATTCAGCTGTGTTAAAAGCAAAATGAGTGAGACAATTACTTTGTTTCATGATGAGGCACAGGGAAATCTTAAAAATATAGGCCACGTTCTTTAAACATAATACAGTGAAATTAGATATTTATCAACCAATGTTTAAAAAAAAATAAAATTAACAACCTTTCCTAATACAAACTCCTAGAAAATGAGGCGGGGCAAGAAGAGAATGTCATAAATAACCCCATATCAGGTTTAAAACAAAATCACTCCTTTCTCGATTAGTTCTGTGCCAAATAATTCAACAATAAAGGAGAAAGTTTCTGCAGCCCATCCTGTGAGACCAATGCAAACCTTCAGCTCCAGAGCTTGGTTCTCTGCCAGTCAGCTCAAAGTTAGAGTCTTGTCTTATATCATATGCCAAAATAACATTCGTAACAGTTAAAAGAGTCATATACTTCTTAAAATATAGTCCAAGAAAACACAGGAAGCTGTTTAACTGATCTGAGGCTGAGGAAGGCCATTCGCACTACAAAACAATTAGTCAAATCACAAAGTAGGTATTGGCATACTTGAGTACAATGATGTTTTTTAACTTCTGTATGTCTAAAAAAGAATCTAAGTTAAAAAAAATGTTGAATGATTAATTAGTAAAAATTATTAGCGATAAATATGATAAAGGATTAACATCTATACTAAATGAAAAAATACGTACAAATTGTCGACAAGAAAAACACTAATAGGTCAATAGAAAAAGAGGGGAAAGAACATTAGCAGAAAATTCTTAAAACAACAAAGTAGATGCTAAGCATCTGAAAAATGGAAACCATGTTCGACTTATTTTTTTTAAATACAAATTAAAATTCCTATCACATGGAAATATATTTTTAAAGGTATTACATAATACTAGTAGGAGTGAGAAAAGCAAGTATTTTTATATATTGCTATTGGAAATTTAACTTGGAAAGCTATTTGGCAATAAGTATTAAGAGCCATAAAAGTGTTCATACTTTTGAATCAATAATACCACTTCCAGAAATCTATCCTAAGTAAATGGGGGATGTAGTAAAAGATTTATGTACAAAACTATTTATCACTCAATTATAATCACACAATACAGAAAAGATTCAGTAAATTATAGTAAGGCCCTGTAATAGAATATTAGGTAGAAATTAAAAGTCATATTTCTGAAGAATATTTAATAGCATACGTAAATGTTTATGACAAAATATTAATGTTAAAAACACATGGTACAAATTATATATAGTAATGATTCCAACTTTGTAATATTCACATATATCAAACTCTGTTATATATGCATATTATTCTATACATGTATTCAAAAATACTAGAAGGATATAAATGAAGGATAATAATAGTTAACCTCAAGTAAAAGGATCATGGGTGAATCCTACTTTCCTTTTACTTTTCTAAGTTTTCCAAACATTTTTATGGTATGAATTGCTTTCAACTGACAAATGTAAAAGACGTAAAGCAGTGACTAACTTTACCATAAAATACATAAACAATGACAACATATATATAACCCAAATTCAAATTTTTCATAATTCTGCATTTTTGAAAATTTGGACACTGATTGGAGTGTGACATTGCTTGGTAAATCCTTCATAAAAGACATAATTCATGAATATGCATGAATACAATTATAAAAGGAAATATAAAGGCTTACGCTTATTGTTTACCATGTGCAAAGCACTATAACCAAATATTTGTCCTGCATTCTCTCATCTATGAGGTTCTCATTATGAAGTCCCCTTTTATGGAGGAGGAAACTGAGATTAAAAGGTTAAGTGGCTATTAAAGGTCACCCTGCTAGGAAGCATGCTTGCCAAGCCTCACAGTAAAGACTAATGACTCCAGCTGCACAACTTTTGACCTCTTCATGGATCTCAATCCTGACTACATAGTCCAACAATCAGAGGAGCTTAAAAAAATAAATCCAATATCCAGACCCCACCCTCGAACAATTAAATCAGAATCTCTGGGAATAAAGACAAGGATTCTTAAAAGAACTCTCCATATAAATTTAAGGTGTAGCCAGATTGAGAATCTGCAAGTCTAGCCAAAGTTTCTCAACTAGTAGTTATGACTGCCAGGAGGCTCTGCCAGATTCTGATGCATCAAGCCTTGGATGGGATCAGGGATCTGCATCCTTCACACACACTTCAGAGAGTTTAGTTCTGAAGCAGGTGGTCCACAGCTTGCCATTCGATTAAAGATTAGTATGCTCTATAGAAAATACATAGATATGTATGTATATACATTGGTATATGTACATGCACATATGTGTGGATGTGTGTACATATACATTTGTTCCTAAATAGGCCAGTGTAGAAAACACCAAGATTATTTTCCTATACGTTGCTACTCAAAATGTGACACACAAACCAACAGCATTTGTGTCACCTGGGAACAAATTAGAACCACAGGATTTCAGGCCCTATCCCAGATCTACTAAATCAGAATCTGCATTTTAATAAGATCCCACATAATACACACACACGTGCGTGCACAGTAAAGTTACAGGAACACTATTCTAAATCGAAATAAAGCTAGCTATGTCCATGCCTGGCAGAATGAGCAGGAACTCCAACTGTCTTAATCTGTTGAGGACTCTTCCCTCATCTTTGGGATCCTAGGACCACCTGGGGGTTTACGTTGTCTGGGAAGACTGGAGAAGGTCCTCTGCTGCTTGAAGAAGCATCTTGGTGGTCACCCTGAGAGGCCCCTTGTCTAAGGAAGCACAATCCACTTGAAGGTGGCAGCTGCTGTGCTTGCAGTATCTCTCGTCTTTATACCCCAGACCCTTTGCCTGTGGACAAACATTACTTAGTGTTCCATCCTGGACATTTATACTGCCATCCCCCCATCAGTCGGCCTGCTGTTTCTGTGACATGACACAGGAAAGGGCTCAGTTCAGCTTTCAGAGCTAGCCACACTTCTTGTTCACCACATCACAGGAAATTCCAGCCTCCTCCCTTAGAAATCCTAGGGCTTCCCAACAAAGACTTGCCAGGGGCTTTCTTTAGCTGATCACAGAAATCCAAAGAAGCAACTAATTCTCTGGAGATGAGGGAGGCCAGAATATAGATACTGCCCATGGTTGCAAGAGGGTGGAATCATTGCTTTTCCACTTTTCTTCAGTCTCCTAACCAAAAAGAAAGCAGGAAAAAAATGGCATATCAAGAAATCATCCCTCATTATATTATTTGCATGCATTTTATATCTTCAGGGAGAAATTTTAAGCATTCTCAGGAATTCCTGAGATATCTATACATATAAAATCAATCAATATGCCACTTACAAATTAGCATTGTATCTTACCCTAAGCCTCCTGATTGCTACTAATCAGAGTGGTTTGAATGAATGGGTAAATGAACAAAGGAACAAATGCAGTAATGGATGATATTTTTCAGCCACAGTTATATAATTTTCAAATCAGTATTTCGTGTATTCATATTGCTGTTCTCTCAAATAATGATACGGTATTATAGCCCTTTTCCCCACTTACTTTCCATATGACACTTGTTAAATGTTAACTTCAATAACATTGAACCAAATCAAATGTGGGATCTAGATGGTAGGAGCACAGGCCTCTCCAACCTTTGTCCATACCTGGCTTACCATAAAACAGACCTTAATAGGTTTAGAGGCATGTTAATATGCTTGGTGGTTTTGTGATTCAGATTAAAGATCCAGCTCTGAGAGACAAGAATCCACCAACAGTTGCTTCCACATGAAATACTACAGAAAGAACCTAAAATCCGGGTCTGCAGGGAGAAAGACAAACTTTCTAGTCCAGGATACAACCAGTTCAAATGATTATTTGTCTAATGAAGTGCATTTACTGCAGTAGCTTTGGGACTTGTTTCGTTAACTGTCCTTTCTACAAGCCATAGTAAAGATCCGAAGTGCTTTGACCCCAACACCTGCCATAGAAAGAACAGATGACTCACAACCCAGAGGTCTTGGTTTTCAACAGGATGCTTGTGGCTCAAATTATTCATGGAGTGACTCTGCTGTGGTGATTAAAGCAAAGTGGTAATACTTTGCATATGTCTGTGCTATAGGCATTTTTCATGGCATAACTACAAATTTCTTATAGGGACAGCCAGACTAGGGTAAGTGAGAGGGATAAATCTTTCAACTCAATAAAAGAGGGCAAATTTAGAAGGAAAATCTTGGTGGCAGCAAGCCAGAAGCTAAAAAGAGTGAACAGAATTGCACCATAAAATTTTGTGGGTGATGATATACAAACGACAAAAAATAAAATATTACCACTTAGTATGTCTCTTAATTAAGCCCATGGATTGTATATTCTACAAACACATATATATCATAAAGAACTCACAGGGGGGTACCGTGGTATATTCAAAATATATATAGTCTCCCCAGTGGAAAAGAACTGAGAGCAGAGAAATGAACCCTTGCTTACAGAGTCAACTAATATTTGACAAGGGAGCTAAGAATACTCAATGCTCAGTAAATGGTGCTGGGAAAATTGCACAGCTACCTGCAGAAAAGTGAAATTGGACCCCTGTCTACACAGCTCACAAAATTTAACTTGAAATGAATTAATGATTTAAACATAAGAACTGAAATTGTAAAACTCCTAGAAGAAAACACAGGGAAAACTTCCTTGACATTAGTCTTGGCAATGATTTTTTGGATATGACACCAAAAGCATGAGCAAGAAAACGAAAAGTTAGTAAGTGGGACCACATCAGACTAAAAAGTTTCGGCAGCAAAGGAAACTATCAACAAAATGAAAAGGCAACCTACAGAACAGGAGAAAATATTTGCAAATAGTATATCTGATAAAGGGTTAATATCCAAAATATGCAAAGAAGTGATACAACTCAACAGCAAAAAAAACAAACAATACAATTTAAAAATTGGCAGAGGAACTGAATAGACATTTTTCCAAAGAAGACATATAGATGGCCAACAGGTAAATGAAATGGTACTCAACATCACTAATCATCAAGAAAATGCAAATCAAGCCACAGTGAGGTATCACCTCACAACTGTTAGAATGGCTACCATCAAAAAGACAAGAGATAAAAGTGTTGGTAGGATAAGGAGAAAAGGGAACCATTGCACACTGTTGATAAGAATGTAAATTAGTGTATCCACTGGGAGAAACAGTATGGAGGTTCCTAAAAAAATTAAAAATAGAACCAGCATATGATCCAGCAATTCCACTTCTGGGTATATATCCCAAGGAAACAAAAACAGGATCTCAAAGAGATATCTACACTCCCATGTTCATTGAAGCATTATTTATGACAGTCAAGATATGGAAACAACCTAAGTGTTCATCAAGAGATGAATGGATAAGGAAGATGTGATATAAATATCACACACACACACACACACACACACACACACACACACACACACAC